>NW_007056324.1:529952-533422 GCF_000164805.1 Carlito syrichta | reverse complement strand
GGCCACTGCACTCCAGTCTGGGCGACAGAGTGAGACTCCAACTCAAAAAAAAAAAACAGGCTGAGCCACTGAGCCCAGCTTCATCACTTTCAATTTTAGAACATTTTCATCAACTCCCCACCGCCAAAAAAACTATACCAGTTAGCAGTTATTCTTCATTTCTCCCAAACCTTTCCAGCGGCAACTTTTACATTCCCACCAGGAATGTATGAGGGCTCCAGTATCTCCAAATCCTCATCAGTATCCATTATTATCTGTCTTTTTTATTATAGCCACTCTATAGTTGGTGTAAAATGGTGTCTTATTGAGGTTTTGATTTGCACTGCCTTGATGGTTAATGTGTTGGAGCATTTTTCTCATGTGCTTACTGGCCATTTGTTTATCTTTTAGAAAATGTCTATTCAGCTTCTTTGCCTATTATTGTAACTTTTTTATTGAGATGAGTGTTTCACTATGTTGTCTGGACTGATCTTGGACTCCTTGGCTCAAGCAATCCTTCTGTCTTGGCCTCCCAAAGTGCTAGGATTACAGACTTGAGCCACCAGGCCCAGCCAGCCTATTTTTAATTGGGTTATTTGCCCTTTTATTATTGAGTTGTAGGAGTTCTTTATGTGTGTATTCTAGATACTAATCACTTATCAGATACATAATTGAAAAAAAATTTCTCCCATTCTGTGTACTATCTTTTCACTTTCTTGATGGGGTCCTTTAAAGCACAGAAGTTTTTAATTTTAATGATGTTAAACTGGCCTTTTTTTTTTTCTTTTTTGAGTTGGAGTCTCACTCTGTTGCCCATGCTGGTAGCGCATGCCTGTGACACACTCATGGCTACCACATCCTTGATCTGCTGGGCCGAGGCAGTCCTTCCGCCTCAGCCTTCCAAGTAGCTGGAACTACAGGTGTGTGCCACTATGCCCAGCTAATTTTTTGATTTATTGTAGAGACAAGGTTTTGCCAAGTTGCACAGGCTGGTATCAAACCCCTGGGCTCAGGCAATTCTCTTGTCTCTGCCTTCCAAAGTGGTGGGATTACAGGTGTGAACCACAGTGCCTGGCCTGTTATTGATTTGAAATTTTTAGTTTTTCTTTGAGATGAATCTTGCTATGTTACCCAGGCTGATAAATCCAATTCTTGGGCTCAAACAATCCTCCTTCTGCTGTCTCCCTGGTAGCTAGAAGCTAGGATTGCAGACATAGGCCACCGTGCTCAGCAGGAAATCGTTCCTTTTTTTTTTTTTTGGTTTAGAGTATTATTTATTCCAAGTATATAATACATATTATTAACTGTAGTTGGCTGGGCACAGTCATCTCTACAATAAATAAAAAATTAGCTGGATGTGGTGGCATGCACCTGTCGTTCCAGCTACTTGGAAGACTGAGGTGGAAGGATCACCTGAGCCCAGCAGGTCGAGGTGGTGGTGACTGTGAGCATGCCACTACACTCCTGCATGGGCAATGAATGAGACTCTGATTCAAAAAAAAAAAAGAGCTGTAGTCACCATGCTGTATTACAGATCTCCAGACATTATTCATATTTTCAAGGTGAAACTTTGTACCCTTGACCAATGTCTCCCTGTCCCCCCCCAAAATCACTATTTTATTTCCATCCTCCCAGCAATCACTATTTTATTTTCTCTTTCTGTGAGTTTGACTTTTTTAGACTCCATATATAAATGAGATCATTTGGCATTTGTCTTTCTGTGCCTGGCTTATTTCACTTACCATAATGTCCTCCAGGTTCATCCACGTAGTTGCAAATGATAGTATTTCCTTTCTTTAAAAGGTTGAATATAATTCTATTGTATAAATGTGCTACATTATCTTTATCCATTCATTCGCTGATGGACACTCAGATTGATTCCATATCTTGGCTGTTGTGAATAATGCTTCAGTGAATATTTTCTCAACATATGGATTTTATTTCCTTTGGACATATACCCAGAAGTGGGGTTGATAGATCATATGGTAGTCCTATTTTTTTTTTGAGTCAGAGTCTCACTCCATCACCCAGGCTGGAGTGTAGTGGCACACTCATGGCCACCCTAGCGTCGACCTGCTGGGCTCAGGTGATCCTTCTGGCTCAGCCTTCTGAGTAGATGGTACTACAGGCATGCGCTACCATGCCCAGCTAATTTTTTTTTAGTGTATTGTAGAGACAAGGTCTCACCAAGTTGCCTAGGCTGGTCCCAAACCCCTGGGCTCAGGTAATCCTCTCGCCTCGGCCTCCCAAAGTGCCAGGATTACAGGCTTGAGCCACTGCACCCGGCCCTATTTTTAATTAAAGACTTAAAAACGTTGTATCATTTCTTCCAGGACTATTTTTAAATTTTTTAGAAACTTCCATACTGTTGTCCATAGTGTTTTCCTTCTTTTATGACATAGTTGTTTACAACTATACATCTCCCTCTAAGTACTGCTTTCACTGCTTCACATAATTTTTAGTATATTTTCTGTTCTTTCTTTTTTTGTTGTTTTGTTTTGTTTTGTTTGAGTCAGGGTCTCACTCTTTTGCCAACGCTGTAGTGCAGTGGCATGATCACGGCTTACCACAGCCTCAATCTCCTGGGCTCAGGTGATCCTTTTGCCTCAGCCTCCCAGGTAACTGGGCCTACAGGTGAACACTACCCACCACACCTGGCTATTTTTAAAAAGCTTTTTGTAGAGATAAGGTCTCACTGTGTTGCCGAGGCTAATCTTGAACTCCTGGACTTAAGCGATCCTTCCACCTCAACCTCCCAAAGTGCTGGAATTACAGGTATGAGCCAGCCCAATATTTTCATTTTAATTAATCTCAAAGTATTTTCCAGTTTCCCTTGTGATTTATACTTTGACTGTTGGTTACTAGGAGTATGTTGTTTAGATTCCACACATTTGTTAATTTCCCTACTTTCCTTCTGTTATTGATTTCTAATTTTCTTTCATTGTGACTAGGGAATATACTTTGTATAATCCTTTTAAATGTATTGAGACCTGTTTTATAGAATAACAGATTGTCTATCCTATAGAATGTTCCATGTGCTCTTGAGAAGAATGTATGTTCTGTTGTTGTTTATGGCGTATACTATAGATGTCTGTTAGGTCGAATTGGTTATTGTTCAAGTCTTCTATTTTCTTGTTGATCTGTCTAGTTGTTCTATGCATTATTGAAAGTGGCATATGGAAGTTTCCAACTATTGTTGAAATGTCTGTCTCTCCCTTCAATTCTGACAGTTTTTGCTCCATGTATTTTTGGGCTTTTTGGTTTTACTGAATTTTTATGTTAACACTAGAGTTAGACTAAATCACAATGGATAATAATTGAAAGTCATTAAAAGTGTGTCAAATTATATATGTGTTTAGACTGGTTAAAGTTGTGCTTATCATTGTATATCCCTTTTTTTTAGCAGTGTTTTTTTTATATCGATATTTTTTATTTTGATATTGTGGGGTACAGTTAAGGGTTAGGTATACAAATATGCTTTGTTCAGGCAG
>NW_007056324.1:528649-529932 GCF_000164805.1 Carlito syrichta | reverse complement strand
TTTTTTATGGCAGCGTAGTATTCCATCGTGTATATGTACCACATTTTTAAAATCCAGTCCTCTTTTGATGGACAGTATGGTTGATTCTTGCTATTGTGAACAATAGTACGATAAACATACGTGTGCGAGTATCTTTTTGGTAGAGTGATTTGAGTTCTTCAGGGTATATTCCCAGTGGGGGGATTGCAGGGTCATATGGGAGGTTGATATTTAGAGCTTTTAGGAATTGCCACACTGTTTTCCACAGAGGTTGCACCAGTCTGCACTCCCACCAACAGTATAGGAGTGTTCCCTTTTCACCACACCCTCTCCAGCAACCGTTATTTTTTGTTATTGATAATTGCCATTTTGACTGGAGTTAGGTGGTATCTCAGTGTGGTTTTGATTTGCATCTCCTTGATGATTAGTGAGATTGAACATTTCTTCATGTGTCTGTTGGTTGCTCAGATGTCTTCCTTTGAGAAGTGTCTGTTCATATCTTTTGCCCACTTTATGATGGGGTTGTTTGTTTTTTTCTTTTCAGCACGTTTGAGTTCCTTGTAGATCCAAGATATTAGGCCTTTGTCGGACCTGGAGTTGGCAAATACTTTTTGCCAGTCTGTAGGCTGTCTCCTTGCTCTCTTGATGGTTTCTTTGGCTTTGCAGAAGCTTGTCAGTTTAATGAGGTCCCACTTGTCTATCTTTATCTCTTATGGCCTGTGGGTTTCGGGTTTTGTTCAGGAATTGGATGCCAGTTCCAATTTCCATAAGGATGTGTCCTGCATTTTCTAAGGTTCTTATGGTTTGAGGTTTTACATTTAGGTCTCTGATCCATTTAGAGTTAATTTTTGTGTATGGGGACAGATAGGGGTCTTGTTTGAGTCCTCTGCATTGGTCAGCCAGTTTTCCCAGCACCAGTTACTGAATAGGTTCTCCTCTCCCCAGTGGTAGGTGGTGGAGGCCTTGTCGAAGATGAGTTGGTTGAGAAATTGAGGTTTAGCTCCTGGAATCTCAATTCTATTCCATTGGTCTATATGCCTGTTTCTGTACCAATACCAAGCTGTTTTGATTATCGTAGCTTTATAGTAACGTTTGAAGTCTGTTAATGTGATACTGCCTGCTTTGTTTTTTTTTGTTGAGGATTGTTCTGGCTATTCTTGGTTGTTTGTGTTTCCATATGAATTCCTGTATTGTTTTTTCTAGGTCTGAGAAGAATGTTGCTGGTAATTTGATGGGTATTGCATTAAATCTGTAGATTGCCTTAGGTAGGATGGACATCTTCACAATGTTGATTCTTCCAATCC
>NW_007056324.1:501697-528629 GCF_000164805.1 Carlito syrichta | reverse complement strand
TCTGGTTAGGAAGATGCCAAGATATTTCATTTTTTTGTGGCTATTGTAAATGGAATTGTGCTTTTTATTTGGGTTTCTGTTTGTTTATTATTGGTTGTATATCACTTTTTAATAGTAATTTATTTTGTGCTTTTGATTTTTTAAAAAGCTTATACAAAAAGCATAACTTAGTAGAACCACATTTTAACATAGACTCAAAGTTTCTCTGCCCTTGAACAGGGGCCATAAAGTCCTAGTCTGGCTTCTGTGCCAGGGCTAGAGGATTCAGGGCCCAGACAGAGTCACCAGTGGTCAGGATTAGGACTCAACTAAGGATCCAGAGCAGTGCCGGGTTCGGTGGCTCAGCCTGTAATCCCATCCCTTGGGAGGTCAAGGTGAATGAATTGCCTGAACCTGTGGGTTCGTGACCCACGTGGGCAACTTGGTGAGACATCTCTACAATAAATAAAAAAATTAACTGGGCGTGGTAGCACGCACCTCTAGTTCCAGTTACTTGGAAGGCTGAGGCAGAAGGATCGCTGGAGCCCAGCGGTTTGAGGCTGCGGTGGCCAGGAGCGGCCACTGCACTCCAGTCTGGGTGACAGAGTGAGACTCCAACTCAAAAAAACAAAAACAAAAACAGAGTAGTTATGCCTGGAGGTGTAGTATAGTTAAGAGTAGAATTCAAGCATAGCACAATTGAGAGGCCAGTTGTGGGCCCTGGGGAGGGAAGAGGAAGCAAGAGTTCTAGGCATAGCAGACTATGCCTAGAACTCTTACTTCAAAGAGCTCGAATTCAACTAGGTTCTGGCCCCCAAGGTCTGAAAGATTTAGAAAGTGGCCAATAACTCTTGTAATGGCTCAGGCATAGACATGAATGTGCAAGGAATTATCCACCTCTTCTGGCCCCTGTGGGGTGGGCTCTGGAGGGTGATGGGGAAAGCAACTGGGTAAATATCATGGGAGGCAGTGAAGGTGGGTGGATCAATTCCTTGTTTTTGGATGTGGTTTTACCTATGAAGGGACAGAGATGTGGGGCTGAGACCTCAATTTCTCCTTCATGATCATGCAACTGCACTCTAGCCTGTGAGCATGGCGCTGCACTCCAGCCTGGGCGACAGAGTGAGACTCCAACTTAAATTAAATAAATAAATAAATAAATAAATAAATAAATAAATAAACCACTCATCCGTTTCCCCCAACAAAGAGACTCCGTCACCTGGGGTGAAGTCACCTCTAATGAACTTATCCCCTCCAGGGTAGTCTTAAGTTTCCCCCACCTAGGGCATTTAATAGAGGCTCAAAGAAAGCAAAATGCCCTCTTCACCTTCAAAAACAATGACTTACACCTCCACAGATAGCACTTTTTTTCTGAATTGAAAACCCAACGAAATGAAGTTACAAGAGTAGTTATAATGGTAGCATTTCAGTTGAAATTCCTGTGCAGATATGGGACCCCAGGCAAAGCCCCCATGTTTGGGGAGTTGAGGCTGACCTCTCTATCCATCCAGCTTCTGTCCTTTCTTTTCTTTTCTAGAAGGGTGGTGCCAGCTCCCTGCTGCTGCCCTCTTGAGGCTGTGTCCAGGTAGACCTGCTCTTTACCTTTCCCCCAATCCCAAGTCGACTTCCAATCTCCTCCCCTTCCCCTCCCCCCAAGCACCTGCTCAGGATTGTGTAATAGGTTTTCAACTAGACTCCCTGGGGAGGGGAAAGGAGATCTGGGAGGGAGAAACAGCACAAGAATACAGAGCACAAGAAGCACAACCTTTTCCTGTTCTCTAGACTGAGAGTTCCCAGGAATGGGATCTCCTCTGTTTTTTCCCATACCTCCCTCAACCTCACCTGGAGCCAAACTCGGGACTTGCCACATAAGACCAAGTATTCTCCCTTCCTTTCATGCTGCTGGAAAGATCCTGGGGTATGATGAAGTAAATGACCAGACTTAAGATAAAAAACAGGCTGTTCTTTGGGAGCTGGAGAAGGTAGGAGGTCAGCAGAAGCCCCACTGAGTCAAACAATGGTAGGAAAGGAAACCACCCAGTTGCCACTGCATTTTTCTTCAAGGCTGAGTTCAGACAGACCCCTCCTGGCAGAGGTGGTTGTACAGCTGTTCCCAGAACATAAGGCTGTATTTCTTCAAATGCTTTTCAAAAATTGCATGTGTGGGCTGGGTGCGGTGGCTCATGCCTGTAATCCCAGCACTTTGGGAGACAAAGGCAGGTGGATTGCTTGAGCCCTGGAGCTCAAGACCAGTCTAGGCAACATAGCAAGACAATTTAGCCAGTCCTGGTGGTGTGTGTTTATAGTCCCAGCTACTCAGAAGGCTGAGACGGAAGAATCACCTGAGCCTAGGAGGTCGAGGCTATGGTGAGCTGTGATTGTGCCACTGCACTCCGTCTTGGTGACAGAGTGAGACCCTGATTTTTTTTTTTTGAGTTGGAGTCTCACTCTGTCGCCCAGACTGGAGTGCAGTGGTCGCTCCCGGCTACCGCAGCCTTGCCTGTGGGTTCCGGCGATCCTTCCACCTCAGCCTTCCAAGTAGCTGGAACTATAGGCACGTGCTACCACGCCCGGCTAATTTTTGATTTATTGTAGAGATGAGGTCTCACCTGCCCAGGCGGGTCTCGAACCCGCGGTCTCAGGCAATCCACTCACCTCAGCCTCCCAAAGGCGTGGGATTACAGACTGAGCCACTGAGCCCAGCGAGACCCTGATTTTTTAAAAAAAGTGTGTATGTGTGTGTGTTTCCCTCACAGAAACAGATACAGAGCTGCGAGAAGGATCCAAGTCTTGTACACCAGAGCTTAGATTTTTTTCCTAAATGATATGTTTGAATTTCAGAAAGATTTTCTTGGCTGCTATATGGATTGGATTGAGAGTCTAAGAGCAGAAAGAGTTATGAGATCACTACAGTGACCCAGGCTAGAACGGAGGCATTCTGATGTGGTGTAGTAGCCAGGGGATGGGAGAAGGGACCATAATGCTTGGTAAGGAGAACCAGCAGAAGACCTGCGCTGGAGCCAGAGGAATTCTGGCCATGACAAGGCTGCTGGGGCTCAGGCCAACGCCAGATCCAGGGTCAGAGACACTTACCCAGATCTGGGTTAACATGGATAAAAAAAACTCTCCCAGAGGTCGGGCACGGCGGCTCAGCCTGTAATCCCAGCACTTTGGGAGGCCGAGGCAAGAGGATTGCCTGAGCCCAGGGTTCGAGACCAGCCTGGGCAACTTGGTGAGACCTTGTCTCTACAATAAATCACAAAAGCTAGTTGGGCATGGTGGCATGTGTAAGTAGTTCCAGCTACTTGGAAGGCTGAGGCGGAAGGATCGCCGGAGCCCAGCAGGTCGAGGCTGCGGTGGCCGGGAGCGGCCACTGCACTCCAGCCTGGGCGACAGAGTGAGACTCCAACGCAAAAAAAAAAAAAAAAAAAATCTCTCCGAGAAAACCTGCATCTTGGGCTCAGAGAGATGTCTTGGCTAGGGTTCAGCCCATTTATGTGGTGTCAGAAAGGAAACTGAGGCAGACTCTCATGAACACAGTCACTGAATGGGAACATAGGCCCCAGTTCTAGATTTCCTGCAGTGGCCACTCAGCCCCTTTCCATTACTTCTGGAGAAAGGCGTTCCCTGTTCTTGCACAGCACCCCGCTACCAGAGGAGTACAGGAAACACCAGTGAGGAATTCTGGCCATGACAAGGCTGCTGGAAGCTCCATGGAGGAGGGTTAGGCCTGCCAGATCCAGATCCAGAGAGAGAGAGAGAGAGAGAGAAGTTTGAAATACACAAGAGGTGCTGGCAGGATAGGGGACTGGACAAGACTGGAAGGGGCCAGAGTTCCTGACACCCTGGGCAATAGGGATACAGGTAGGGTCCAGCCCAGTTCCTTTCCCGCTCCCCAGCTCCAAGACTCAGCTCTTCCTCATGGATCCTGACATTTCAGTGCTTGCTCCCTGTTTCTTTTTTTTTCTTTCTTTTTTGAGTTGGAGTCTCACTCTGTCACCCATACTGGAGGGCAGTGGCCGCTCCCGGCCACCGCAGCCTCGACTTGCTGGGCTCCGGCGATCCTTCTGCCTCAGTCTTCCAAGTAGCCGGAATTACAGGCATGCGCTACCATGCCCGGCTGATCCTTTGATTTATTGTAGAGATGAGGTCTCGCTGCCCAGGTGGGTCTTGAACCTGCGGGCTCAGGCAATCCACTCACCTCAGCCTCCCAAAGGCGCGGGATTACAGGCTGGGCCACCGAGCCCAGCTGCTCCCTATTTCTTATATCCCTCTTTTTTTTTTCTTTCAGTGTTATTGAAGTAAGGGGAAACACATCTTGGCTTAGAATTAGGTTGGGTGATGGCTTCAATAATGCACATTTCAGCTAGCTCCTATCTTTAGATGTATTCGGGCTGGGGATAGGCCATGCTGTTGAAAGGTGGGTAAATGCTGGGTCTGGTTTCTAGGTCTAGGCCTCTGGAAACAGAAAACCAAGGTGCTAGACCAGCTTTGATTACTAATTTTCTGTGTGAGCTGAGGCCAATGCCCTCCCCTTTAGAGCTTGTTTGTTCATCTGGGCTTTTGTGATTAATAGGGTCAATGGCAGAGACTAGACTAGAAACCAGATCCCAAGCCAAGGGCCAGCTTGCTGGAATGTTGCCCGACAGGGTGTGCTGTGTGTTTTCTCCCCATCTAGCCTGTAAGACACCCCTGCCTGCCTTCAATGCCCTTCTGAAGGGTTCTCCTCCTTCTCAGAATCCCTCACAGATTATTTCTTCTTCACCATGCCATCTCAGACAGCACACACTGCTTGGTCCAGGGCTCTCCAATAGAATTTTCTGCAACTATGGAAATGTTCTATGGTTTGCACTGTTCAATATGCTAGCCACTGGTCAAATATGGCTTTTTAAACAGTTGAACTATGGCTAGTGTGTCTAAAGAACTGAATATTTTATTGCAATTTTAATTACTTGAAAAATTAAGGCCGGGCTCGGTGGCTCAGCCTGTAATCCCAGTGCTTTGGGAGACCAAGGTGAGCAGATTGCCTGAGCCCGTGGGTTTGAGACCTACCTGGGCAACTTGGTGAGACCTCATCTCTACAATAAATCAAAAAATTAGCCAGGTGTGGTAGCGCACGCCTGTAGTTCCAGCTACTCGGAAGGCTGAGGCAGAAGGATCACCGGAGCCCAGCAGGCAAGGCTGCGGTGGCCGGGAGCGACCACTGCACTCCAGTATGAGCAACAGAGTGAGACTCCAACTCAAAAAAAAAGAAAAGAAAAATTAAATGTAAGAACCCACATGTGGCTAGTGGCTACCATATTGAATAACACAGGTTCTAACTAGAGCTTTCCTCTCTTTGATTCTTGTATATCATAAGAGTTAGTAGGTGTTACTATTTACTAACTTTTTGCCAGTCTTTGCATAAGTGCTTTTTAGACAACACAATGAATCTTGACATTCCAGTTTAAAAATGAAGACATTAGTGGCTCATGCCTATAATCCCAACCCTTTGGGAGGCCAAGGCAGGAGGATCATTTGAGGCCAGGAGTTCAAGACCAGCCTGGGCAACATACATGACGCTGACTCGGCAAAAAATAATAAAAATGAAGAAATCAAGATTAGGTCAGGTTGTATAGAAAGCTGGAGGGCCATTCAACTGTAGCTCATGCTCTCTAGACATTTAAGGAACTTTCCAGGGCCCAGCTGGCTGTCTTCCTTCTACACTGACTCCATAGCACATGGTTGGGCACCAATGCCTGGGGAGACTCATCAGTGGGTATCAGTTGGCAAATGGTAGACACTCTTTTTTTTTTTTTTTTTTGAGTTGGAGTCTCACTCTGTCACCCAGACCAGAGTGCAGTGGCCGCCACTGCAGCCTCGACCTGCTGGGCTCCGGCGACCCTTCCACCTCAGCCTTCCAAGTAGCTGGAACTCCAGGCGTGCACTACCATGTCGGCTAATTTTTTTAAATTTTATTGTAGAGATGAAGTCTTGCCAAGTTGCCCAGGCGGGTCTCGAACCCGCGGGCTCAGGCAATCCACTCACCTCAACCTCCCAAAGTGCTGAGATTATAGGCTGAGCCACCGAGCCCGGCTGGTAGACACTCTTGACAAGAAAGAGAGAAACTGCTCATTCTCCATCTCCCCAGAACCCAGGATATCCTGATATCCTGATACTCTCCTGATATCCCACCTTCAGGTATCTCTCCTTTTACCTTTCTTCTGGACTGCAGTATCCTTTGGGTCACAAACTTGGAGCTCATCTGGGTGCTACGTGTAAAGGGCTGGGGAGGGGTTGTCACAGACAGGCTCAGAGAAAGCCATTGGGGCTGAGAACTGGGGTCTGGAAGACTTCTTGTTTTTAAGGAAAACAAGAAATAGTATTATAATAACAACTTTTATTGAGCACCTACTTTGTGCCAGGCACTTTACATACTTCTGTACTTACAATTCACACAACAATCAGGGAGGTAGGCATTATTATCACCATTTTACATATGAGGAAACCAAGGCTCAGCAAGGTTAAGCAGCTTGTTCAAGGTAACACAGTTGGTAGATAAGTGATAGAATCTGCACTTGGGATATGCATTTGTGAGGGCCCAAGTCTTTCATTGGGAATTTTCCACACTGAGAAAATTAAGGGGGTAAAGAAGTGGACAAAGGGATGCATCCTCTAGGGGGTGGAGTACAGGTTCTGCGTCAGAGTTGTTAAGAGAAGTTGAGTCTATCCTGTTTCCTGTCTCTGGCAAGTCACTCTTCTCCAGATTCAGCTGCAAAGCCCGAAAAAAAGAAAAACAAAACAAAACAAAAAACTCAACTCACTCTAGCTGAGGTTGCTCTTCTTAGAAAGAGAAAATGGCTAAGATGAAAGACTCTACCCTGTCTGTGTATTGGTAGGTGTTGTGTATGTGTGGAACCTGTGTTCAGCACACAACACCAGAATTAGAACATCACTCCCTTCTAGGCCACACCCCTGCCACATGTGCAGGGAATGAGACAGCTGAGGAATCTTGAAAGGGCTATTTATTTCCTACCAGAGTCCCAGGGAAACCACCTGGGAGGAGGCTGGCTCAGCAATCAGAACCTCAAATTTGCTCCATACCCCCTCTCTCCAGGCTTATCCAGCCTCTGAGATGTCACAGGCATTCTGTAAATCAGGGACCACACAGGCATTCTGTAAATCAGGGACCACCATGGTGTCTCTCTCTCTCTCACGTACACATGTACACACACACACACACACACACACACACACACACACTCTTGAGTTAAGGCACCAAGTCTGGCCTGTATGGCCCTGCATGTCTGTTCCCATCAGGCACATCTGGCCCAGGGCTGAGCCCACATACGTACACAGAAGGGTTAGTGCAGTGTTAGGAGTCTCTTCACCAAAAGGGGACATGGATGATGACCGTGCTGAGCCCAGTCCTCCTGTTCCCTGGGAGGGGACCTCTTACCTCCCTGTCAGTTGGCCAAACACCTCTATCCCTTTTCCCCAGCTGGAGTGGGACCAAATCGGCCACAGTTGAGGCCAGTGCTGGGAACTCAGGACCTGGATTCCAACACTAACATGATACAAGTGCGGTGGGGGCTATTTGGGGACCTTAAAGAAAACCAAGCCCCCACCTCAGAAGGACAAAGTTGGCCACGAAGGCCAGGATGGAGGGAGAGGTTTCTCTTTGTGCTTTTAAAACCCAACCATGTGTAACAGGAAGAGAGCTGACCCTTTTCCTCTGTGCTCTCTGGTCCCCACCCCAGGAAAGAGGGTTCTGCAGCCTGGAGTGAGTGTGGAGGGGAGAGAGCGGTTAGGATTGTGCGTTAAAGCGGGAGTTTGCTTCACTGCCCCCTCCCCAGGCCCCACCCACAGCAGCTGGCTCAGCGCATTTAAGTCAGCGCCCACTTAACGAGCAGCGGTACAGAGATGGGGACTTCCTGGGGGCACGCGATGCGGGTGTGATGAAGGGTTAAAGGTCTGCATGAGGGCTGGAGGCTGTGCGGCTGCAGGGTCCTGGACTGGCTCAGGACGCCCAGGTAAAGTAGGCGACCTCGTCCAGGTCGACCGGGTAATCAGTGAGCAGCACCGGCGTCTTGTCGAAAAGCTCACCCTTGTAGCTGCGCCACTTGCCGGCGGGCAGGTAGACGTCGCGCTCTTGCTTGCCTGGCTCCAGCACCGGAGCCACCAGCAGCGTGTCCCCTATGAGGAACTGCGAGTCGATGCGGTGAGCCGTCTCGTCGCCGGGCGCAATCCACCAAAGGGGGCGCACGATGGGGTCACCCGTGTCGGTGACCTCACCGGCCAGCTCCAGCAACAGCGGCGCCACGAGCGAGGCCCGCAGGGCGGCGAACCTGTGCGCGACGGCCACCACTTCCGCGTCGTATCGCCAGGGCGGGACGGAGAACTGCATGGCCGGCATGAAGGCGGCCACCTCCAGCCAGCGAATGTAGAGCTCGCGCTCGGGCACACCGCCGCCGCCCGCCGTGCGCTCGGGCGCCGAGTTGCCGCCCACCATGTCTGGCAAGATGAACGGGTAACCCAGCATGCTGACGGTGAGCACGGCGGGGATGAGCGAGCGCAGCCCCAGGTCGTAGCCCCACACCGAGTCGCGATCCACGAGGCGGAAGAAGCACGAGATGTTCTGCGACTGGTAGCCCACGCGGACCTCCGCCAGCGAGAAGAAGGGCAGCGCCATCTCCGTGTAGCGCCGGCTCCACACGCTGGGGTCGGGCAGCGGCCTGTAGGTGCTGAAGTCCCGCGGCAGGTAGCTGACCTCACCCGCGTCGAACTTGAACGAGGCCACGGAGTAGCGGGAGCGCAGCCGCCGCAGGTGTCCCTGGAACCAGTCGCGGGCCTCCGGGCGCGTGAAGTCCAGCACCGCGCCGATGCCGTTCCACCAGCGCACCAGCGCGGGCAGCCGGCCCGTGGGCTCCCGCACGAACAGCTCGCGCTCCACGCCCTCGCCGAAGCGCGATGAGTTGTAGTTGACGAACGGGTGCACCCAGAGCGTGACGCGGAAGCCGGCCTCCCGCAGGCGGCGGAACATGTCGCTGGCGTTGGGGAACTTGACCTCGTCGAAGTCGAAGTCGCCGTAGGCGGGCGTGTACATGTCGTCGACTTCCAGGTGGCTGCTGTTGAAGCGGTGCTGGCGGATCTCCTGGGCGAAACGCAGCACCTTGTCCTGGTCCACGGCGCGCCCGTACAGCGCCCACGTGGACCAAATGGGGTCTCGGAAGGCCTCGGGCGCTGGCACCCGTGACGGCTTGTTGAAGTAGCGCCGCACCATGTACTTGTGGATGGAGGTGACGTCGGAGCCCACGCACACGCGGTAGCTCAGCTCTAGCGCCGCCGTGCGGCCGGCGGGGGGCTTGTAGGGCGTGTCGTGGTAGCGCGCCTGCAGCCGCAGGGAGCGCTCCGTGCCGTTCCAGCCCAGATGGAAGGGCACCGAGTCGTTGACTTTGATGGCGGCCGCGCGCGAAGAGAGCCAGTAGCGTTCCAGGATGCCCCCGAACGCGGCGTCGGAGGAGTAGACGTCGCTGGTGACGAAGGGCTGCGGCTCCTGCTGGCCGTCCAGGCGGATGGGCCAGTGTTGAGTCCTCATCTCGGCGCCGCCATACCAGTGCGCCGCCGCGTCGCCCAGGAACATGGCGTGCTCCACGGCGCGTCCCGGCGCCGCCTCCTCCCAGCGCACGCGGTAGCACATGACCGTGTCCTTGGGCCGCACGGTCTGGATGAAGAAGTGCAGCGGGCGCCCATCGGCCGTGCGCGAGCAGCCAAGCAGGGCGCCCTCGCGGCTGCAGGAGTCGAGGTCCAGCGCGCCGGAACGGAAGGCCAGGCGGAAGACCTGCTCACCCTTCTGGTTGCGGATGGAGAAGCCGCCGCGGTTGAGGTCCAGCAGCTCCGCGCGGAGCCGTTCCGCCTTGCGCAGGGAGACGCTGTAGTAGCACCAGGCCACGACCGCCGCCAGCACCAGCAGTAGCCCCAGCACCGCGGAGCCCAGCAGCGGCTTCAGCTCTTTGGACGGCTTGGGCTTGGCAGGCGAGAAGTTGTCGGGCAGGAACGTGTACATCGCGGCTACGGCGCCTGCCTCGGAACTCTGACGGCCTGAGGGGCAACCAGGGTGGCGGCGGCGGGGGCAGGCCTGGCCCTTCTCCGGAGGGTTCTGGGACATCAGTCCCCAGCTGAGAAGAGCCGGCAGTGGGGCCACCTGATCAAGCTCATCTGGTTCTGTTCTGAAAGGGGGAGAGAGAGAAATGGAACTGAGCTTTCTCATTCCATGGTCTTTCCATTTAGAGCGCTATAGAGGAGATCTATACTTTGGGAAGGTGTACAATGGAACCTAAGGGCTCGGCGAATGGCAAAAGTTAGACTCTTACCAGGACAATCTGACCCTTTACCTACTCTTTCTTATGGACCCCGGTGCTTGCCCAAATTGGGACTCTGCATAAGGGAATGGGCATGTGAATGGGAGACAAAATGCATCCTCATTTTCCTGGGGGAGAAAAAAACTCAGAGAGGGTCAGGAAGCTTTCCAGAATCACAGAGGATCACCCATGGGAGCAGTTCAGGCTGAAGAGGAGGGAACTGGAGAGGTTCTGGTCTCTCAAAGGTATGGATGGCCACCGTGAAGAGTGGAGGAGAGGGAGGTCCAGCCAGCCCCTTGAGACTTTTAGCAGGGCAGTAGGCTGACTTCCCTGTCCCCAGAGAGGGAGAGGAGGGAGGGAAGGGTAACAACTCAGGAATGGAATTTAATCTTGTGTCAGAAGCCAGGTGAAATCCGGAGATTAAAGACACCCAAGCCAGGCTCAGTGGCTCAGCCTGTAATCCCTGTACTTTGGGAGGCCGAGGAGAGTGGATTGGCTGAGCCCGCGGGTTCAAGACCAGCCCGGGGAACTTGGTGAGACCTCGTCTCTACAATAAATTAAAAATTAGCGGAAAGTGGTAGTGCACATCTGTAGTTCCGGCTACTTGGAAGGCTGAGTGAGGCAGAGGGATCGCCGGAACACAGCAGGTTGATGCTGGGGTGGCTGTGAGTATGCCACTCACTGCACTCCAGCCTGGGTGACAAAGTGAGACTCCAACTAAAAAAAAAAAAAAAAAGACATCCAAGCCAGATTCAATCCCAGGGCCTGATTTGGAGGGTGGCAGAGTTGGGTTCAGAAATTAGGGCTGGGGTCAGGAGCCTGCCATGGCAGGCTGGCTGCCTCTCAGATCAGCTCCTCAAGCTCCACCCTGCTCTCAGCCATCCATCACCAAATCCATTTCCCTGCCCACTTTCCTGCTCTGCTCTCAGCACCACATCTTGGGCCAGCTGCCTCCTAGCTCTGTCTCTCTGCTCACCACCTGTCCTGCTGCCTCTGCACTGTTACTTCTCCCCTGTATTACTGCAACACTTTCCTCAGTAGGCCGCCCTTCCCACAACTTCTCTTTCTCTAGTGCCTTCTGCTCACAGCAGATGCAGACACAGTGACCTATCTTTCTTTCTTTCCTTCTTTTCTTTTGAGTTAGGGTTTTACTCCATCGTCCAGGCTGGAGAGCCTCCAACTCCTCAGCTCAAGCGATCCTCCTGCATCAGCCTCTTGAGTAGCTGGGACTACAGGCACACCACACCCGCCTAATTTTTTTTTTTCCCGTAGAGATGAGGTCTCGATATGTTGCCTAGGCTGGTCTTGAACCCCTGGACTCAATCCTCCCACCTTGGCCTCCCAAAGTGCTGGGATTACAGGCTTGAGCCACTACACTCGGTCCATAGTGAGCTTTCTTTTTCTTTTGAGTTGGAGTCTCACTCTGTCGCCCAGACTGGAGTACAGTGGCCACTCCCGGCCACAGCAGCCTCGACCTGCTGGGCTCCGGCAGTCCTTCCACCTCAGTCTTCCAAGTAGCTGGAACTATAGGTACGCACTACCACGCCCGGCTAATTTTTTATTTATTGTAGAGATGAGGTCTTGCCAAGTTGCCCAGGTAGGTCGCGAACATAGTGATCTTTCTAAATCACTTTTTTTTTTTTTTTGAGTTGGACTCTCACTCTGTCATCCAGGCTGGAGTGCAGTGGCATTCTCACGGCCACCCCAGCATCAACCTACTGGGCTCTGGCGATCCTTCCGCCTCAGCCTTCCAAGTAGCTAGAACTACAGGAGCGTGCTACCACGCCCGGCTAATTTTTGATTTTATTGTGGAGACGAGGTCTCACCAAGTTGCCTGGGCTGGTCTCGAACCTGCGGGCTCAGGCAATCCACTTGCCTTGGCCTCCCAAAGTGCTGGGATTACAGGCTGAGCCACTGAGCCCGGCTAACTAAATCACTTAGTAAACTATGCCTATCCCTGACTTCAAGAGCTCCTCATGACCCCCACGATGAAATTCTGAAGTATATGCTTTGCAGTCAAGGCTTGAGACATGATGCTGTCTCAGCTACCATTTGGATTCCATTTCTAGCTAGGCCTGTCCTGTGACTACCACACTCATTCCTTCCCCAACCTGAATCCTTCAGGCCACCTGGTTCGGGAAGTTTCACCTACCCAGCTAACACCTCTCCTCCACTTACCAGCTGTCCAGGGATAAGGCACCCATCACTACCACTATACACATAAACCCTCACACACCGTTTGCTAAACATCCAAATATGCCTGCAGGGAAACATAGGCTCAGGAAGATGTATGTCCCAATCTGCTGCTCAAGGCTACTCACCCCTCCTGTCCCAGCCTTCAGGGCAGAGTCCAGCAAAGAAATAACACCAGCCAGGCGCACACACAGGCATACTGGCATACACACAGCCCTCCAGCCGGTTGCTCAACTGCTCCAGCCAGGGAAGAAGAGAGGGAGTTTGGCAAACAGTAATTAACCTCCTCCCAGATACCAGAGTCTGTCTCTCAGTCCCCCGCGACTTCCAGGGAGATGCCGGAACTACTTAGGTTCTTCACCTTCCTAGACTCCCCCTTGCAGACACTATCAAGAATGCCAGGTGCAGATCAGAATTTTGATCCTAGATGTCAATACACAGCTCCTCCCATAGATACCATCCCCATCCTAGGTCAGGCCTCATTCTCAGTGCCCCCTCCCCCAACTGCCTAAGCTAATCAGTCCTTGCTGGTCTAGAACAGCCTCTTATTGCCTTCCTCTCAGCCAACAACAACTTATCTTTCCTCCTCCTTCCCACAGATACAGGTTGGAAAACCGCTCCTGGATAAGACAGGTAGTGGCCTTTCACTGATGCCCTCAGGCTGAACAGAACCCAAAGAAGGCCTCAGGTGGCTCAGACCAGACTTGCTGTACATTTATATCCATTCATTCAAGACAACCAAAGCCCCATTCTGGGCACCAAGGAAATAAGGGGAAAAGCAATGTCAAAATAGGATAGAGACCCTCCCTCCCATCTCCAAAACTTTTATTAAGTTAGCCTATTTCATGACCCCTGGAGGCATGAAGAGGCCACCAAGGTGGATTCAAAAGCCATTTCCAATACTTAGGTTCTGAGAAGCTTGACTTTCTAGGATTCTGAGGTTCTCTGATGAAGGACAGGAGCCCACAGGCCTGGGTACCCACTCCATTCAGGCACTATGATGGTCTCTCAAATGCCACCACAGCATCCAGCTCTAACAACAATGTGGAGCAGTGCCCATTTTACAGATGAGGAAACAGTGGCCCAAACAGAAAGGGACTTGTCTGAAGTCAGTCAGATAGCAGGTTTGCCCGGATCCAAAATCCTAGCTCAACCCTCCACAGTGTGTTTGGGGAGATGGAAGATAGTGGTCTGACCTGGCTGCCTGAATGCAGAAAAGAGTTGGGTGGCTGAGAGGTTAGGCTGGGCTTTTATCAGATGGGCATGGGCATGGTGCTACGGCTTGCTCCAGGCAGACCAGGAAGGCCTCTTAGGAGTGGGAAAGGGGGCAACTTTTTTTTTTTTTGAGTTGGAGTCTCTCTCTGTCGCCCAGTCTGGAGTGCAGTGGCCGCTCCCGGCCACCGCAGCCTCGACCTGCTGGGCTCCGGCGATCCTTCCGCCTCAGCCTTCCCAGTAGCCGGAATTACAGGCGCGCGCTACCACGCCCGGCTGGTTTTTTGATTTATTGTAGAGATGAGGTCTCGCTGCCCAGGCGGGTCTCGAAGCCGCGGGCTCAGGCCATCCACTCACCTCAGCCTCCCAAAGGCGCGAGATTACAGGCTGAGCCACCGAGCCCGGCAAGGGGGCAATTTTAATGCCATCTGGTACTGGGGCTGTGGGGGAGGAATTTTGTGGTTCCGGTGTTAACAGTGGTGCTAGAGACCCCTATAATCTGCCGCCTCCGCCTCTAGTCAACCAAAGGCTAATGCTAGCAGGTGGGGTCTGCAGGGCAGGCCTTCTTGGGCTCTGCCCCTTTAGAGCCTTTCCCCACTCCACATTCAACCTCAGTCTTCGCTGCCAACCCCTAGTCTGGTCTGAGGGGGAGGGCCCCGCCCTGCTCTACTAAGGGGAGGCCATTCCTAGCAGAGTCGTTAGTTGGACATAGTTCCCAGGGAGATCGAAATGTCAAAGGCAACTCGATCCGGCTCATCTCCCTTTCTTGCCCGGCGACAGGATCCGCGGGGATCGAGTGACCGCGCCTTCACAGTCTGGAATACTCCACGCACACCCTCAGCGCCCCACCCGATGGCTACACTGTCCGAAGGAGCCGACCGAGGCCAAGGAGCCTGTCGCCCGCCGGGAGCCGGGAGCCGGGACCCGAGGAAGGGCTCAGGTGTCCAGGCTCGCTCCACCATTCATCGGTAGGAGCGAAAGTTCAGAAATCGTGTTCCCACAGTGGCCACCCCCTCTCCCACCCGCTGCTTCCAGTCCTCTCGCTGGGCTCACCCGCGGCAGGGACCGCCCGGCAGAAGTGGGGGGGAAGGAGCCTCCCGCAGATGCCCTCCAGGGAGCCGGAGTTGAGCCGCCACGGCGCCGCGCGCGGCGCTGCCCGGCTGGACCCAGCGGAGCCCCACCCCGGGCTCCGCCCCGGGGCGACTCGGCCACGCCCCCAGCCTTCCAGTCTCGTCTCCGGCCTCCGAGTCCAACCCTGCCCCTGGCGTTCAACCCCTCCTCCCAAGTTACAACGCGAACTGGGACCCGCCCCTTGGCTCCCATCTTCCGCCCACCGCTCTGAGCCCAGTACCTGGCACTTCAGGCTCTCCTCCTCCCTCTTGCCTCTGGGCTCCGCCTCCCGCCTGCGGGCCCGCCCTGCGGGGCGCGTGCTTCGCGGAAGTGGGCGGGCGCGGTCCCAGGCCTGCTGGGAAATGCAGTTCTGGGCGAAGGCGCTCCGGCGGAATGTTGGGGTTTCTGCACCTGCAGGCTAGGTGTGGATGAGAGGAGTGAGCGCAGGGAAAGGAGCAGGGTTGGCCTTTGGAATTCCTTCCCCTCAATGTTTGGACAAGTGGAGGTTTATCGGTATAATGCGCTCATGAACCTCAGTTTTCCCGTACCGAAAACCGCTAGCGGAATTCTCAAAAATACATTTGAGAAAATGTATCCCAATTGAGAGGGTTGGTAGAGGCCTGATTTGACTAGCCCTTCACTTCCAGATGCTGATGGGTAAGGACACAGGAGGCAGCCTTTGGGGGTGAAGAGTTTATTGCTTCAACCCCTTGACCCGGCCAGTCCAGGCTCTACCAGCAGCGGTAGTCAGGATAGGTCTCAGACACAAACTCAGGATGGACGATATAGTTGTTTCTCTGAGGACCACCAGATTTCTTTTAAGGATTTTAAGCGCCCAGTGCAGGGTGGTTCCAATGAAGTTCATCACGGTGGGAACTTGTAGTTCCAACCTGCTGCGAGGCCCTAGCTGTCACTTCTCAACGGACCAAGCCAGTGGTGTCTGATGTCAGGGACTGAGAAGACCAGCTTGCAACTTTCTGCCACCCCCCAGCCTAGTTATGTATAGGGTCCAGCCACTCCGAGTGACAGCCTTTAGTTAGAAGTGCCCATGCTGCGGGAAAGTGGGAGTGTCCCACCATGCCCTTTCTACCATGGGAGGGGTATGTGTGCAAGATTCTGAGCTTTCATATTTTTGATGGAGAAAGGAAACTACTGCAGATCCCTGCTATTCGAGAACATCTCACCTCTTGCTCCTATAGGGGCGAGAAACAGGGTTTTGTTTTGCAATTTGAAATTCTTGGTCATGAGATCCTCCAAGATTATGTTTTGGGCCCATTGGACTTGGATGGGGGATGGCAGTAAGAGTGTCTGAGCACAGAGAGACTTTAGGGGGCTGTGATGGATACCCTGTCAACAGTGATTAAGAACTTTTGCTCTTGGAGAGGGCTTTGATTGTGGAAGGGAGAATTCTGGGTCCTCTGACACCTGGGAGGGCATCTAAGTTTAGGGGCATCATAGGGAAATTTTAGCTGGAGAGTCTTTATAGGATGGGAAGTAAATGCATCTTGCCTGCATTGCTAGGTAGACCCATTAGTTTGGGCTCTAGGATGGAGGGGAGGACACCAGCTGCATATAGGGCTACTGTTATGTGTCAGGAGTGCACTGAGGGAAGTACTGAGTTGGTGGGGTGGGAGGGGCTCAGGGCAGGGCAACTTGGAGAAAATGTATCTCAATTGAGAGGGTTGGTAGAGGCCTGATTTGACTAGCCCTTCACTTCCAGATGCTGATGGGTAAGGACACAGGAGGCAGCCTTTGGGGGTGAAGAGTTTATTGCTTCAACCCCTTGACCCGGCCAGTCCAGGCTCTACCAGCAGTGGTAGTCAGGATAGGTCTCAGACACAAACTCAGGATGGACGATATAGTTGTTTCTCTGAGGACCACCAGACTTCTTGAAGTGACTTGTGTCCCATCTGCGGGGAGAGATGGATCAGTCCTTTCGGACCCTCAGAGGTTGAAGTGAATATCTGACTCCAACTTGCAATGCTAACTTTATCCCAACACTTTGCCACTAACACTGACCTTAGGCTCTGATACTGACCTCCTGGACTCAAGTTCTGCTGTTAAATTTCTGATACCCAATACCTGCCCTCTAACACTGACTTCTTACCCTTTACTTCAACCCAACGTATTTGACTCCAAGCTCACTGCCAACCTGCAACTTTTCAAATACCGGCCTCCCTTGCCCTCTCACAGGGGCCTCCATTTCCTGACCAGCTTTGACTTCCCCATGGCACCAGCTCCCCCTGGTGGTATCTTCTTGTTAGTGCATCTCAGCGGAGCGTTCCCGCCCCAACTAGACCTTCCCCCCATCCTCATCCCGCACTCCCCCGCTCCAGCCCTGCCGAGCCAAGGGAACAGCCTTCAGGATGCACTTGTGCGTCAGACTTACTTAAGGTTCGGACATGGGTAGTATGACGGCGGGGGAGTTGTAATAGCACACTGCATTCCGGGCCGGTGCTCGCAGGGCGATACACTCCTGGAGGAGGAAGCGGTGGGCAGGGAGGGATTGGCCTTTTGACTCCTATCCCCAACCTAGACCAAGCGCTTCAGATGTCAGTCCCAGAGTTCTGAGATCCCCCTCTCCTCCTTCCTTGTCCTTCAAGACCTCACTGCAGCAGCGCCTCTGGAGAGCTCCCTGGAAGTCTACCTCCGTGCAAAGCCTCATTTCTGCCGTCCAGGGACGAACGCTTGAACGCTGGGGAGGGTCGGGCTCCGGCCATTGAAGACTTGGAGCCCGCGGAACCCCGCCATTGCACAGCAATTTCTCCAGCGCTATGAACCAGGCAAAGTTTCTGAGCCTACTAGAGGCTCAGACACTTCTCCGCTCCCCCAGTGGCCCTGTGAGGGTTAAAACCCAGTCGTGCACAATGAACCAGGCTCTCGGCCTGGGGAGGGTGGGGGATCACCGAGAACTCCTCTGCACAGCTCTTTAGACTCCCGCGGACGTGGGAGTTCTCCCAGGCTTGATCTGCCTTGCCCACAGCCGGATGCAGGACGAATACTGTGCTCAGGCCTGTTTCCTTGGTAGTAACTCGCGAGGGTGTCTATCTTCGGAGGTGGTGCGGGGCTCCAGAGGAGGCCAGCGCCATTCTGGTAAAGTTGTCGCCATTTCCTTGCTCACTTAGTCTCCGGCAATGACCCCACCCATTACCGACGGTGACCCGGGACCCAGGAAGAGAGGACATTATTCTGAGAACGCAGGGCACGCCACAGGTTAGAACTTGCGTCGCTAGGTCCAGGCAGGAGGCAGGACTATGAGAGGAGGATGCGACCGAGGTGCGGGTTTTCTTCCCCCCAAACCCTCCGACAGGACCTCAGAGCGTACACAAGGGCAAGGCTGACCTTGAGCCCAGTACGGGAGAGGCAGAGCCAGGGACTTGGAGGAACCTTTGTATAGGCTCTCCTGTCTCAGTTGCTAGCTCAGGCACGGGGCCCGAGGGCGGGACACGTCTGGGCCCAGTAGGCCAGCCGAGCCGGGTTTGGCCGGCTGGGGGCTGACCTGGAGCCGGGGCAGGGCTGGCGGGGCGGGGACGTAGCGCCGACTGCCCGGCAGGGCGGGCTCCGGGGCGGGGCTTGTCTGGGGCGGGGCCCGGCTGAGGCTGGGGGAGCCCCGCGAACCTTACAGTCGGTTGCTCCCGGCACACAGGCCGCAGGTGGCGGTCGGCGCAGGACGCCCCGGGGGCGCAGTAGTCCACCCCGCGCAGACAGTAGTGACGGCCCGAGCAAGCGCTTTCGTAGCCCTGGAAGGGCAGGCGGCCGGGCAGCGGGTCCACGCATCCGCATCGGGCCGTGAGCTGCGGCGGCGGCTGGTTCCGTGACAGTGAGTTCAGCATGTTCACCACCACGTCGCGCTCTGCGCCCGCGGGCCCCGAGCCCGGGAGACCCAAGACACAGGGAGGGGAGGGGACAGGGTTACGCCCTCTCCAGGACCGTGGCGCCCCTCCGGGTCCCCCAGCCCCGCGCCCCGCCCTCCTCTGGCCTTCCCTGCCCCCTCCGCCGCCCCACCACTCGCTACCGTAGGCGTTGAGCCGCTCCGGCTTCGGAGGGTACTCCAAGGGCATTCCTCGAACTGCTGAGTCCATCCCGGCCTCCTGGAAGGGGCGCACACGCGTCTCAAGCTCGGATCCGGGGCTTGAGTTGCTCGCTCTTGGGGGCCCTCCCGGAACGCCCAGATCTATCGTCCGGCTGCGCCTTCTGAGGTCTCTAAGCAGCTCCCCCACTCTCCCGGGCTCTGAGGGTTTGGGGTTGTCGCCGGGCAACGCGTTTCCTCCGCCCACAGGGGCGGGCGGGCCGTGGAGAGGGCTGTAGTCCACGCGGTTCGGATCCTAGGCCTCTGACTGCCCTGCCTCAGCGCTTGCCACCGATTTTCCCCTCTTTGTCTAGCTGACTCTGTTTAGCTGTGTCTGAGCGTCTCTCAATATTGCTTGCCCGTCAGAATCACATGGAGAACAGTTGAAATTCAAGAGTTCAGCCAACCCCAGGTTAGCCATGAGCCTACAGTTAAGAAGCCCACGCCGCGGCACGGTGGCTTACGCCTATAATCCTAGCACTTTGGGAGGCCGAGGTAAGAGGGTTGCCTGAGCCCAGGGGTTCGAGATCAGCCTGGGCAACTTGGCGAGACATCATCTCTACAATAAATCAAAAAATTAGCCGGGCGGAGACAGAAGGATCACCGGAACCCAGCAGGTCGAGGCTTCTGTGGCTGTGAGCATGCCACTGCAACTGCATCCAGCCTGGGCGACAGAGTTAGACTCCAACTCAAAACAAACAAACCAAAAAACCCTTCACTGGGCACGGTGGCTCACGCCTGTAATCCCAACACTTTGGGAGGCCAAGGTAGGATCACTTGAGTCCAGGAGTTGGAGACCAGCCTAGGCAACATAGAAGACCTGGTCTACACACACACACACACACACACACACACACACACACACACACACACATAAAAGAAAAGAAAAAAAAAAAAACCATTATCCTGGCATGGTGGCTGTGCCTGTAGTCCCAGCTACTTAGGAGGCTGAAGTGGAAGGATTGTCTGAGCCCAGGAGGTCAAGGCTGTGGTGAGCTGTGGTCAGGCCACTGCCCTTCAGCCTGAGCTACAAAGTGAGACCCCGATTTAAAAAAACAAAAATATAACCCTCTGCTCTGGCCTTGGATCTTCTCTCATTCCCTCAGGTCTGGGACTGTGGCTGGACTCTCTCCTGTCTCCTTGGATGACCTCTCCTATATCTGCACTGCCAGGGAATAACCTTGCTTTCCCTCCTTTTGTCCTTTTGTCCTTGCTCACATCACAAAGGGGGAAAAGGCGGAGTAAGGAGATTCAGTTTATCATTGACTCCTTGGTCAGCCCCCGTGTCACAGGGGCCAGTCCCTATGGGGAGAGGCCAGTTGGCAACTTCAGGAAGGCAGCATGTCAAGGCGAGCACACCAACTGTGTCCTACAAAGCCCGGGCAGGGATTGAGAGAGGGCCCCAGCACAGCCCCATTCTTGGGCTCCCTTTTCAACTAAAAAACAAACAAACAAAACCACAGCCAGGCATGGTGGCTCAAGTTTGTAATCCCAGCACTTTGGGAAGTCAAGGTGAGAGGATTGCCTGAGCCCAGTGGTTCGAGACCAGCCTGGAAAACGTGGTGAGAACTCGTCTCTACAATAAATCCAAAAATTAGCTGGGTGTGGTGGCACGTGCCTGTAGTTTCAGCTACTTGAAAGACTGAGGTGAATGAATCTCCTGAGAGCCCAGCAGGTCAAGGCTGTGATGGCCATAAGTGTGCCACTGCACTCCAGCCTGGGGAACGGAGTGAGACTCCAACTCAAAACAAAACAAAACAAAACACAAACCCTATTTTCACAGATGGAGAAGAGCTCTGGAGTATTGTGGTGGGAAAGGGAAGCGGAACTAATGGCGAAATATCAGCTTTAGGAGGTGGTAGAATGTGTGTGTGTCCAAGAACCCTGGCATCTATGCTAGGTAACCATAGATACCTTAGACAGCCGGGGAAGGTAGGTGGTATACTTGTTCCAGCAGCTGCTGTTGTAAGGTCCCATCCTCCATGTGTTGTACCGGTCACTGTCCAGGTAGCTTGGGCTGCATTTATCTGCTAGAACACAGGGATGGAAATGTCAGGTAGTGGTACTCCTTACTCCACCCCAGGATCTTGGACTCTCTAGATGTTTCTTCTATGACTCCCAGCACAAAACCGGCCCTCACTGGTCTCCCTCAGGTCAGTCCCCAAGCCTAGTTGGGCCCATACTTGTCTTAAACATTGAGATGCAGCTCATGTCCCACACCTAAGGCGGCCTTCTGAATGGGGTCTGGATTCATTGTGTTGATCACTTTTCACCTTGGCATTACCCTCTCTGAGTCGGCCATTCTGGAAGTGAGGCCTCCTCTCAATTCCTCACTCTCATCTTCCGCTCCTGGCTCCAAGGCTTGCCAATTCTGCCTCCTTAAAAATCACTTGAATCTATTTCCTTTTCCCATCCCCCATGATCTCACTCCCATATCTCTGCAGTGCTTTAATCAGGAGATATTGGGGTTGTCGCCCCAGGCCAATGCATTTATTCTGCCCACAGAGGTGGCCTGTGGGAAAGGCTGTAGGTGGCCTCTGACAACTCTGCCTCAGGGTAGGAGACAATATAATGTCATGGTCAATAGATATCTATCTCTGCAGATAGATTGCCTTTTTTCAAATTTCAGTTTTGTCAATTACTAGCTGTGTGTGACCTTGACCACGTTAATTAATTTTGCTGTCTCAGTTTCTCCAGCTTTAAAATGGATAATAGTACTATTTACCTCATAAAATTGTTGTGAAGTTTAAATGAACTAGTAGATGGAAAATGTTTAGGATGGCCTCCACATAAAAAGCTATTATAATTAGCCTATAGGTCTCCTTGCCTCGGGCTTGAAATCCTATAACCCAGCCTTGACAAAGAAGCTGTCAAGGTACTTTTTTCACAAATCAAATTTTGTTCAAGATACTTTCCTACTTACAGCCCTTCATAGTCAGCCACCCTCCACCCCCAGTCACCTAAGCTGGTCTTCTATGATTCACTCCCCCGGTAGTCTGAAAGAACACTTGTGAGAACAGTATGTATGAAGTCCTACAAGAAGAGCAGGTGTGTGAGGGGAGGTGATGGAGCATTGGGATTTGGAGTTCTGGGTTGGTGGTTTGGAAATGCTGAGATTGAGGTGTTTAGGGACATCCAGGTAAAGACCATAATCAGATGAAGGAGAGTGGACTTCTGGTGAGAAGTCAAATCTGGAAATAAAGTTTGAAACTGTCAGTAATTAAAGCCATGCATTAGGCTGGGTGTGGTGGCTCTCGCCTGTAATCCCAGCACTTTGGGAGACTGGGATGGGAGGATTGCTTGAGCCCAGGAGTTCAAGACCAGCCTGGGCAACATAGCAAAACTGTCTCTTTACCAAAAAATTAAAAAATGAGCCAGATGTAGTGCCCTGCACCTGTAATCCCAGTTACTCAGGATCGAGTGGAAGTGGAAGGATTGCCTGAGCCGAGGAGGTTGAGGTTGCCATGAGCCATGAAAAAAAACACAACAAAACCAAACAAACTTATGTATGAGATAAAATGGCCAGGGAGGAGCAAGGAGAAGAGAGGACTCAAGATAGCATCTGAGGAGCACCATGTTTCCACAGTGGATATCCAGCACAAGAGACCCAGGAAAGTGAGGCATCAGAGAAGCCGGGGAAGGAAGTCATTTCAAGTAGAGAGTGGTCAGAAGAGTGAAATGCATAGGATAGGACTCATAGGGTAAAGACTGCAGAGTCCCTTGGACTTGATCCAAGAGCCACACAAGAGCAATTTTAGTGTTCGAGTGTAGGCGATGCAGATTTCTGACTTCAGTTGGGAATAATCAGTTCATTCAACAAAGCCTTAGGAAGCCTGGTGCTGTGATCAATGGAGGGGCACAGCTGTGAAGAAGACTAGTCTCTGCCTTTTGGAAAGTACAGGGACACAGATCATAAACACCTAACCAAATGAGAAAGGTCATTTCTCATACAGTGTAAGAAGGGGTGAGAAAATAGTGAGTACAGACCATGTTTCTGAGAATCTTGGCTGCTGAAGAGAGGAGCAAGAGATAATTTTTAGTCAGGAAGTAACTAGATAAAGGTTTCAGGTTGAGGGAAAGAGGTGTGGTGGGCAGAGGGATGCGGGAGAGATGGAGAGAACTTATGGAACAGGGTGGCTAAGTAGATGGCATCCGGAATACACTCGAAGGGATTTGTTTGTCGGAGGTTAATACTCTCACCATCTCTCTAAAGATGAGACACAGGGCTGTTCCAGTTCCTTTTCCACAGATAGGGAACCCCAAAAGGCAGGGCTTGAGTCATCTCCTCCAAAGTCAGGGTCAGGTCAGGTGGTTGGAAGTCAGGTTGGAGTGGGAACTGGTTAGGGAAGAAGTGTAGGTCATGGGTGGAGATAAGGTTGACAGATAGGATAAGGATGGAGAGAGAGGTCAGGATCCAGGCTGGGTTCAAGTTTGGGGTCATTGTGGGGGTTAGTGAGGGGTGAAACCCTACCTTCCCCTTGAGAGAGCCAGTACTTCTCAGGCAAGTAGGGGTGACCTGATATGGAATCCTTATAGCTGTAGTCTTGTGTGGCACATCTGACCATCTTCTGCAGGTTTTCAGAATCCACGTGGCGCTCTGAGGTATGAGTCAGACCCTGGGCGAGGGGAGAAGGGAGAAGTGGCTGGGTGCATACAGACCCCATTCCTGTGGCCTTGCCGGACCTAGGTCCAGACTCTCTTGGGAAGGTCAGTCTAGATGGGGGGGTCTCCCAACCCCGCTCCCCAAGCCAGAGGGAGGCCCATGCCAACCTTGGCCCCTCTGCACCGTTCTCTTGCTTGAATTGCCCTTTCCTCCTTCCTTTCTATCCAAGGCTGGGTCTAGGAGCCAAGCTCTTGCCCTCAGAGTGGTTTTCTGTCTTTCTCATTTCTGTCATTTCCTGACCACCAGTTCGTGAAGGCCAGAGCTGCATGATCCTGTCCTGTCCTCTTTCTTCTAGACTGTGTGCTGCCTGGGAGTGGGGCCTGGGTCTCCTCCAATAGAACAACAGGCCCCTGGCACAATCTGGAGCCTCAGAAAAGGCTGGTTACCTTGGGAGGGAAGGGAAGACTCTCTGGGAATCTAGTACCTTGAAGGAGCCAAAGGACAGGGCTGGAGGGTTACTTACTTTAAAAATTAATTCCCTAACTCTAACCTGACTCTGATTCTGCTGTGACTCTAACCCTGACATCAATATTGCCTTTAACCCTGACCCTCACTTTGACCTGGTCCTCATCCTATCTTGACCTTTTTTCTGTTCTTGATCCAGACCCTGGGCTCCTCTGCTTTTTGGGGTTCACCTCACCTCATGCCAATCACTCCCTGTTTGGCTAGATCTGTGGAAGCCCAGGTCAAAGCCTTCCTCTGAGGCACCCTTGTTCTCAACTGAGAGCAGAATGCCAAGTTAGTTGTGGGCTCACAGGTCTCTGCAGGTAGCTGAAAAGAACTGGGTCACAGGGGTAGGGCACCCAGCAAATGCAGACATCAGAAAGAGCTTCCTCATAAAGGGCGGTGAGGTGCTGACAGTGTTGCTGTCACCCACACTTACTCCTCATGATGCCTAGAGCAGAGGCTTCTCTTGACCAGGGCTTAGACCTTGCTGTTCCCAGAGCTCCAATCACCCTGAACGTCCCTCAGCTCAGGGACTTCTGGGACCAACTGTGCCCAGTTAGCGTTCTGTAGGCAGATCCTACACGGTCACACGCCCATGTGTGTGGAGGGCAGAATATGGGAGATATAGGTGGAGGGGTCCCATGACTCAGCACTTCCCTGAGCTACACACACACACACACACACACACACCCAGATATACTCAGAGACGCACCCAGATGTACATTCATACATATACACTGAACATTCGGATACTCACACACTCACAAATACAAATACAAAAACAGTCATTTAGAAAAACTCATAGACATCATCAGTTTTTCTGTTAGATGCTCTCAGATGTTTGCAATTTTTGCCTGCTCGTGTTCATGAGTAGGAGACTGAAAAAACTTATTGGAGGCTTTGAGCTGTGTGTGGGCTTTGTCAGTCATGAGTATCTCTGTAGAATGAGCTGGTTGGACTATGTTTTGCAAACTCTAATGTCAATATTTGTAGGTCTTTCCTAATGGACTGATCAGATTTTTCTGAAGACGCCTTCAATTTTTGACCCAAGGGTAATGACCTTGCTGCCAGTGTTCTGAGAACCTAGTGCAGAAGAGAGCTGCTGCAGGTTTTAGCATTCAGTATATGGAGGTTCACTTGTTTTCAATATGGTACCCTGCCCTCAACTGGTATCCTCAGGTCTGAGATCCTCACCAAAAGTTAACCTTTGGACTTGTAGAGACAAAGGTGGGCAGTCAACCCTATGGCATGGAATAGAAGAGGGGATTCATGGATTTAACTACTTCTTAAATGGCTTTCAAATAATCCTTATTTTAGCCTTGGCCCTGTCCCATCTCAGTTCCAGAGAAGCCTAGGAATACCAGTGCCTGAACTTTTTTTGTAAATTTTGCCATTTTAGGTTGGATTATGTCTTGGGTTTCCCGTTGCTGACTTTGAATTCAGCTTTCTCATATCTGCTAAGTCAGTTACTATGTAACTATCCATGCTTCTAAAAAAATATGTACTTTTTTCTTTTCCTCCTCCTCCTTCTTTTTCTTTCTTTCTTTCTTTTTTGTAGAGACAGTGTCTCTCTCTTTTGCCCAGACTGGTTTCCAGCTCCTGGGCTCAAGCAATCTTCCCACTTCAACCTCTCAAACTGTTGGGATTATCGGTGTGAGTCACTGTACCCGGTCCGGTCCAGTTACTTCTTATCTATTATACTTTACAGTGTCCAAGATTTTGTTGCCATTATCCCATTTTTCTCATCATTCTTGAGAGTTAATGTCTTAAATACTCATTTACTACTATAGTTTTAGAGGTGTTTCAGGAGGGAGTAAAAACATACGTGTTCAATTTTAACCTAGAGAATTACATTTCTTTTTTATTATTATATTTTATTTTAAAGTTGTAGGGTACAATTCAGGGCTAGGCATACAGATGTTCACTATGCAGCTACCCATGTTGATGAGGTGCGCCTTTCCCCTCCCCGGGCAGATTCCCACTATTGACAATCCCTCCCTCCTCCCCAAGAACTATATTTCTATATGAATCCTTCATCAGTTCATGTTACAAATATCTTTTCTCAATTTTGTGGCTTCTATCTTTGCTTTTATTTGTGGTGTCTTTTGATCATCAGAAGTTCTTAATTTTAACATAGTTGAATTCACTAATATCTTCTGTTATGGTTAGTGCTTTTTGTGATTTGTTTAAAAATCCATCCATACTCTCTTCTAAAAGCTAAACAGTTTTACTTTTCATGATTAATCTGCCAGGAATTTGGGCAACTTTTCTCTTCTTTAGGTATGTTTTAGGTATTTTGGGGGCCTTTTTCCTATAAATATTAGAAACAGTTTGTCAAATTCTTCAAAAAATCCTCCTAAGATTTTAATCAGAATAGCATTGAATCTTTATATTAGTAACTTTTCTTCCCCGTGAGCATGTTATATCTCTTCATTTATTTATTATTTAAAAAAATATTCACTGGGCGTGGTGGCTCATGCCTGTAATCCCAGTACTTTGAGAGATAAGAGGCAAGAGGATTACCTGAGCTCAGGGATTTGAGACCAGCCTGGGCAACATGGCGAGACCTCGTCTCTACAAAAAATAAAAAAAATTAATATAGCCGGCCTATAATTCCAGTTACTTGGAAGGCTGAGGCTGAAGGATTGCCTGAACTCAGCAGGTTGATTTTGCGGTGGCCATGAGCATGCCACTTCACTACAGACTGAGCGGCAGATTGAAACTCCAACTCAAAAAAAAAAAAAATTCAATAGTGTTTAATAATATTATTCATACAGTTTTACACACATTTTTAGATTTATTTCTACTAACTTTTTTGTTGCTATAACAAATGTATATTTTAAAAATTATGCTTCCGAAATATTTGTTGTTTGTATAAAGAAATGTTTTTTTTTTTTTTGAGTTGGAGTCTCACTCTGT
>NW_007056324.1:486112-501677 GCF_000164805.1 Carlito syrichta | reverse complement strand
TCAGCTTTCCAAGTAGCCAGAATTATAGGCATGCGCTACCATGCCCGGATATTTTTTGATTTATTGTAGAGATGAGGTCTCGCTGCCCAGGCGGGTCTCGAACCCGCAGGATCAGGCAATCCACTCACCTCAGCCTCCCAAAGGTGCGGGATTACAGGCTGAGCCACCGAGCCTGTCTTGTATAAAGAAATGTGATGGGGAAGTGGATGGGTAAGGGAAAAAGAGAAATGTAACTGGCTTAAAATTAAAAAAAATTTTTTTTTTTCTTTTTGAGATGGGGTTTCTCTATGTTGCCTAAGCTGATTTTGAACTCCTGGCCTACAGCAATCCTTCCACCTCAGTCTCTCAAAGTGCTGAGATTATAGGTGTGAGTCACCATACCCCGGCCATGATTGACTTTTAATCTTATTTTTATCCAAATTTCTAAATTATCTCAATTTGTAGAGTCAATATGTACAGTTGTATTATATATAAGTAACAAAAGTTTTGTTTTTCCCTTCCCTATCCTTGTATCTTTTTACCTTTATTTTTCTTGACGTCCTGGCTAGGGCCTTCAGTATAATGTTAAACGGAAGTAGAGTAGTGAATATCCTTACCTTAATCCTATTTTTTAAAATTTTTATTGTTAGAGACAGGATCTTGCTCTGTTGCCCTGGCTGGAGTGCAGTGTCATGATCATAGCTTACTGTAACCTTGAATTACTTGGCTCAAGTGATACTCCTGTGTCAGCCTCCCAAGTAGTTAGGTCTACAGGAACACACTACCACGCCTACCTAATTTTTAAAATTTTTTGTAGAGATAGGGTCTTGCTATGTTTCTCAGCTGGTCTCAAGCAGTCCTCCCATGTTGGCCTTCCAATGCGCTAGGATTATAGGTAAACTACAATGGCTACATTTTTAAAAGCGCTTCTAACATTTAGCCAATCAGAATGATGCTGGCTATATGCTTTTGGTTTATATACTTTATCAGGTTAAGGAAGTTTCCTTCTATTTATATATGCTAAGGTTTTCAAAATCAAAAAAATTTTGAATTGGTAATTTGAATTTACCAGTATTTATGGTAAGCTTTTCTTTTTTAATTTTAAATTGGTAATGAATTTTAGTAACTTCTATTTCTGCATCTTTCAAATAGCTCTATTCAGGTATAGTTTACATACTAAAAATTCACTCTGTTTAAGCATACAATTCAAGGCTTTTAGTAAGAGCTCACACCCATTTTATTTCTGCATGTTTTGAAATGATCTTGTGGTTTCCTCTTTGAATTTGTTAATGTGATGAATGACATTTATTTTTCTAATGTGAAACCAACCTTGCATTTATAGAATAAATACAACTTAACCATCATGAATTATTTTTATACACTACTAGATGCAGTTTTCTAAATTTTATTTAGAATTTTTGCTTTTGTATTTATAAGTGAATTGCCTGTATAATTTTCCTTTCTTTTACTGTTATTGATGAGTTTTGTATTAGTTACACCAGCTTCATAGAATGAATTGGGAAGCATCCCTTTTCTCCTGTTCTCTGACAGAGTTTGTGAAGGATTGAAATAAAGTGTACCTTGAACATTTGGAAGAATGTTACTTTTTTTTTTTTTTTTTTTTGAGTAGGAGTCTCACTCTGTCACCCAGGCTGGAGTGCAGTGGTATGCTCATTGCCATCACAGCCTTGACCTGCTGGGCTCAGGTGATCCTTCCACCTCAGCCTTCAAAGTAGCTGGAACCACAGGTGCGTGCCACCACACCTGGCTAATTTTTAAAAACTTATTGTAAAGATGAGGTCTTACCAAGTTGCCCAGGCTGGTCTTGAACCCCTGTACTTAGGCAATCCTCTCACCTCCGCCTCCCACAAGTGCTGGAATTACAGGCGTGAGCCACTGCGCCCAGCTAAAATGTTACTGTTTAATTATCTATGCTGGCTGTTTTCCTTGGGGGATGTTTTGAAATTACTCATTTAATTTCTTTAGTTGTTATCGGCGTTCAGATTTTCCTTAGTCTACTTGAACTCAATAGGCAAGTTTTATTTTTTGAGTATTTGTCCATTTGTTTTCAATTTTGTTAGCTTAAAGTTGTTCAGAACATTCTTTTATTATTTTTAAATTATTATTATTATTTTTTGAGTTGGAGTCTCACTCTGTCACCCAGACTGGAGCGCAGTGGCCGCTCCCGGCCACCGCAGCCTCGACCTGCTGGGCTCAGGCGATCCTTCCGCCTCAGCCTTCCACGTAGCTGGAACTACAGGCGTGTGCTACCACACCCGGCTAGTCTTTTTTTATTTATTGTAGAGATGAGGTCTCGCCAAGTTGCCCACGCAGGTCTCGAACCTGCGAGCTCAGGCAATTCACTCACCTCGGCCTCCCAGGCTGAGCCACCGAGCCTGGCCTATTTTTAATTTTTTTAACTCCATGGTTAGACCCTTCTTTTGTTTGTCTCTGCCTTGTCTTTCTTCATTAACTCCCAAGAGATGTGTCTGTTTTATGAGTCTTATTAACTAACTTTTGACTGTTAATCTTGCTGGATCTTTGTTTTCTAATTCAACTTTTGTTCTTATTTTCATTATCTCCATTCTTCCATTTTTGTCCATTTATTTTTCCCCCTAACTTGTTAAGTTTGATGTCAGCTCATTAATATTTCACATTTTTTCTTAGACAAGCATTTAGGCCTATAGATTTTTCTCTATTTTTGTTGTACCCCACAAGTTTAGATGTGCAGTCTTTTCCAGTTCTGAGTATTTTCTGATTTCTGTTTTGGTTTATTATTTGACCCATTACTTAGTTTTTGTTCTGTTTTAAAACTTACAAGGATTTTGCTTACCTTTTTGTTGTTGATCTGTAATTTACTAGAATTGAGTTGAGAAACAGTAATTTTGTATGATATCAGTCTTCAAATTTTATTTTGGATTATTCTATGACCTAGTACTGGGTCAATATTTATAGTCTTCCTCGTGTTCTTAAATCTGTAGTTGTTGGGTTCAGGGTTCTATCTGTATTCAATAAATCAAGCATATTAATTACGTTTTCAAGTATTTTAGATCTTTGCCTTTTAAAAAAATCTGCTTGACTTATCAGTAATTGTGGTGTGTTAAAATCTAATGTGGTATATTTTGTCAATTTCTCCTTCAAGTAATTCTATAAGGCCAACACAAGTTTAGAATTGTAATATCTTCCTGGAAAATTGATGTACAGATCCATCTTTTATGTAGAGATTCATCTAAAAAAATGTGTGTGCATGTTTAATCTGGAAATCTCTTTTGTCTGTTATTTATTAGCTAACTTAGATTTTTGTTCTTGTATTGTATCAGTCAGGTCTGGATCAGAGAAGCAGAACCACCATGAGGGATACAACATAGGGAGATTCACTTTATGGATTAGACCTTACACAATTGTGGGAACTGGTTAAGAACTCTGAAAGGCTCTTTACTTTCCATCTATTGTTGAGTCTGAAGTCATTGGCTGCCATCCAGAAGGAGAGTTGGACATGAAGTGGGGAGGAGCAAGACAACCTGGAAACCCTGAGGAGGACAAACTTGAAACCTGCATCTGTCTCGTTTCCTACAACATTGATGATATGGGTGACCTTCACGAGAAGCTGGTGTCCTTTGCCATGCAGCTACACACACACCTGGCCCAGGGTCCAGAGAGGTTGAAGATGATCCAGCAGAACCTAAAGGAGATGTGGCCAGATGCTGCCCTATGCCAATAAGGAGAACTACTAAATCGACAACATTGTACACGAGCCGCCTGTTCCTGGTACCCTATGTCAGCCTTCAGAGGGTAAAAATGGTGGCTCTTTCATTTGTGCCTTCCAAATCTCATGGAAATTTCTCTCATGGTCAATTGGAACCACTTAGGGAAGAGAATTCTTGGAAGTATAGTTCCAGCTAGTTGACAATACAAGACTATAGTATCTTATACCCTCGTTAGGACAGTGGGAAACTCTTAGAACACCTTAACTCTGTCTTGTTCCAACTGACATGATATTATTTTCTAATATTTTAATTCTTTCTTTAAATACAAATCAAAAGCCATTGTAAATATCTTATATAGATAATTTTTGCTTATATTTACCTCGTATCAATTTCTCACCATTCGTTCTTGCAACTAAGACTTTCCTTCTGTGAGCATTTTCCTTCTCTCCAATGTATATCCTTTAAAAGTTATTTTATTAAAGATATGATGGTAGTAAACATTTTAGTTTTTGTTTGCCTGTTAATGCCTTTATCTTTCCTTTTTTTTTTTTTTTTTTAAATTCAGAGTCTCACTCTGTCACCCAGGCTAGAGTGCAGTGGGGCACACTCACAGGGCCACCGCAGCCTCCACCTGCTGGGCTCAGGTAATTCTTCTGCCTCAGCCTTCCAAGTAGCTGGAACTACAGGCATGCGCCACCAAGCCAAGTTAATTTTTTTATTTATTGTAGAGACAAGGCCTCACCATGTTGCTCAGGCTGGTCTGATCCCCTGAGTTCAAGCAATCCTCTTGTTTCCACCTCACAAAGTGCTGGGATTATAGATGTGAGCCACTGTGCCTGGCCTCCTTTGTTCTTGAAAAGATGACACTTTGAAAATATCTTTTCTCTGCTTGCATTTAAGATCATCTCTTAAGCTGTTGTATTACAGTTTCACTATAAGATACCTGTGAAATTTTTTCTATATCTGTGGATTCACTTCCTTTATGCTCTTTCCTTCTGGGACTCCAATTAGATGTGTGTGTGTGTGATCTTATTATGTTTTTCATATTGCTTAATGTTTCTTTCATATTTTCTAACTCTTTGTCATTCTATGCTGCATTCTGGGAAATTTATTTCATCTTATATTTCATTTCACTGGAAATCTGCAGCAATGTCGAATCTTTTCTTTAACCCATCCACTGAATTTTTTATTTTAGCAAATATATTTTTCATTTCTAGAATTTCTACTCAGTTCTTTTTTACATTTGTCTGCTCTTTTTTTTTTTTTTTTTTGAGTTGGAGTCTCTCTCTGTTGCCCAGGCTGGAGTACAGTGGCACACTCCTGGGCACCGCAGCCTCGACCTGTGATCCTTCCACTTCAGCCTTCCAACTACCACGCCCAGCTAATTTTTTTATTTATTGTAGACACCAGGTCTCACCATGTTGCCCAGGCTGGTCTTGAACTGCGGGCTCAGGCAATCCTCTCGCCTCCAGCCTTCCAAAGTGCTGGGATTATAGGCTTGAGCCATTGCACCTGGCCAGTCTGCTCATTTTAAAAATAATCTCTTGTTGCTTGAACCCCTGGACTCAGGCAATCCTCTCACCTCTGCCTCTCAAAGTGCTGGGATTACAGGTGTGAGCCACCATACCCAGCAATTATTCTGCATTTTTACTTTTTCCACTATTTGAAATTTGTGGGGTTTGCTTGTTGTTTCTGCTGATTCTGTAATACCGTGGTTTGTTTTCTTATATCTCCCATTGTGAGCTCATGTTTGATTGGCCTCCTCTGTCTCCTTTTATGACTCTTCTTCCTTTACCTACCCTTAAATATTGGTATTCTTCAAAGTTCTATTCTTGGATATTTTCTTGCTCTTCTTTGACAACTTCATCCACTCCTATGACTTCAGCTCCCATTTACATGATGATGACTTCAAAATCTTTATATCTGTAGCCCAGACCTCATTACCTTCACTTCAGATAAGTATAGCCAACTGATCACTAAACATCTTTTCCTACATGTCCTCAAATATTTTTGTCCTAAAATGAACCCCAACTCACTAATCTGCTATTCCAAAAGATACTTGGAAACCTACATTGAGGATGTTTTCCATCATAGAAGATATTTATGTCATGTGCATATGTGTGTAATGGATGTGTGTGTGGGGGGCAGAAACATTAAACCTTCTGGTTCAGATTAGAATTAACAGATTTAGTTCCTCTCCCTTTCAGCTAGGAAAGGCTTAAATGCTTGCTGATACTGGCATTTGACCTCAGGGCAATCCTGTCTTAAGTATACTTACCACTCACCTCCAAGAGAGTTCAAAACAAAATAAAAATTCTTTTTTTGCAGGATTTAGTTGTTTTGAAGCAGGAGGGCCCTTCAGAGTTTCTTTTCTTTTCTTTTTTCTGAGTTATAGAGTCTCACTCTGTTGCCCAGGCTGGAGTGCAGTGGCATGCTCACAGCCACCGCAGCCTCAGGTGATCCTTCTGTCTTAGCTTTCCAAGTAGCTGGAACTACAGACACGTGTCACCAAGTTACCCAGGCTGGTCTCGAACCCCTGGGCTCAAGCAATTCTCTCACTTTGGCCTCCCAATGTGCTGGGATCACAGGCTTCAGCCACTGCGCCCGGCCTCCTTCAGTTTCTAGACCACCATACTGCCAGAGGCAGAAGTTATTCCTTCATTCTTAATCCCACTGCTATCTGATTTTCACTCTTCTCCATTTGTTGAAGCTGATTGGCCAGCTTACCAGGAGCCACTACATCTAAGAGATCCCTTTATGTGTTGCCAACATTTGACATAGACCTTTGTTTAATAATGCTTTCTTTATTGGTTTGTTTTCCTCTCTCTCTGGCCACAATTCTTTGTCTCCTTTTATGACCCTTCTTCCTTCACCTACCCTTAAATATTACTACTCCTCAAACTTCTATTCTTGGCCATTTTCTTGCTCTTCTTTGGCAATCTTATCCACTCCTATGACTTCAGCTACCACTTATATGATAATGACTTCAAAATCTTTCTTTTCCTTCACTTCAGATAAGTATATCCAGCTACTCAGTAAACATCTTTTCCTGAGTGTCCTCAAATATTTTTGTCCTAAAATGAACCCTAAATCACTAATCTACTATTCCAAATTTTAGTTAGTAGCACTATCATTCCTTCAGTTGCCAGAGCCCCAAACCCGGGAGTTCTTCTAATCTCTCCCTTTATCATCCAGATGGTGATCAAGATCTATTGATCCACTTCTTAAAATTTTTCCTATTGAGTGTGGAAAAGCATGTGGAAAAGCAGGCAGGCACTCTCATATTTTGTTTGCAGGAGTATAAATGATCACAACCATAGCAATTTGAGGTATATATCAAAAGTTTTAAAAACGTGCATGTCCTTTCTCCCAACACTTTCATGTCTAGTAATTTAACCTAAGGGAATCATTGGAGCTGTGTTCACAGATCTATGTACAAAAATTACTATACTAGCAAAATTTTATAAATAACCTAAATTTCCAATAGGATTCCTTAAATACATATGGCAAAGTCATAAAATGGAATACTGTAAAGTCAATAAAGTTACATTGTAGAATATTTTTGACACAGGAAAAGGTACCTGATATATGGTACATTTAAAAAATGTACACATAAAAAAAAAGATTCAAAATATTAGTACAATGTAACACCATTTTTGTAAAAAAATATTTGCTTCCTAAAAGAGCATATAATGATATATTAACCGTGGTTATTTTAGGTAGTGGGATGATGGCCTTTTTAATTTGTGCTTCTCTGAGTTATTCCCATTTTCTCCATTGAACCCATATTTATTTTGTGGTTAGGCAAAATGTTTTATTTTAAAAATTCTCTCCTAGTCAACAAACTCTTTTTTTCACTGCAACAGTCTCTCCTCATCTCTCACCCACATCCTCCCTCCTCATCTTTCACCCCCCACTGGCCTTCCTGCCCTCAGTCCCAACCCCTCCCCCCTGACAATGTGGCCAGAGTGGCCTAACTCACAATTCAAACACCTGGAGTCCCATGTCCATGCTTGATAGCTGGAGTGGCCCTTCTTGGACTGCAGAGTTCTCTATTACCCAGGGCTAACCCCTTCTGCTCTACCAGTTTCAGTTTCTGGTGGGTTTTCTGCCCACGGGTTTTCCCACAACTCTCTTCTGCTGGAAGCCTCCTTCCCTGGCTCACTCAGTAGACATGCCCTTCAGGCCCCAGGAGTGCCCACTTCCACTCCTGTTTCTGGCTCTTCGATCAACCAGTGTGCTTCTGCTAGTGCTCATTCCATGCTGGGTAACCCTACTTTGTCCACTTGTTTGCTGTGAGTTCCTCAAAGACAGGATCTGCCCTTCCTTTTTGCATCCTGAGAGCTTACATGTAAAGATACTAACGAAAGGTTTGTTAGATGATACACATAGATAAATTCTCTTAGGCAGAGTCACAGTTAGACTTACAGATCTGCTCTCCCTTTTGTGAAAGCTGCACAAACCCACTTGGCCACCGATCTTCAAGCACAGATACACAGACACAATGAGATTGTGATATATAGGCATAAAAACATGCCCGCAGGACATTTTCTATCTCACAGGCAGCCTCAGGGCCTGTGACTTCCTGATCACTGTCCGGAACTTTCAGTTTTTCTATTCTCTTAGTTCTTCAGGTGGCTAGTTCTTTCTTTCATCTTTCTTGTCTCAGTTCAATGTCACCTTGAGAGAAAGTTTTCCATGACCTCTCTAAGTAGCTCTCCCTTCCATTTCCATTACCCTGTTTATTTCCTTTACAGCATTTTGGAAATTCATAAAACCTTTATTTCTTTTCTGTTTTTTTTGAGTCTGAGTCTCACTCTGTTACCCAGGCTGGAGTGCAGTGGCATGCTCACAGCCACCACAGCCTCGACCTGCTGGGCTCTGGCAATCCTTCTGCCTGTCTTCCAAAGTAACTGGAACTACAGGCCTGTGCCACCATGCCCTGCTAATATTTTGATTTATTGTAGAGATGAGGTCTTACCAAGTTACCCAGGGTGGTCTTGAATCCGTGGGCTCAGACAATCCTCTCACTTCGACCTCCCAAAGTGCTAGGATTATAGGCGTAAGCCACTGTACCTGGCCTTGTTTATTTCTTATTTATTATCTGTCTCTCTCTAGCTCCTATCCTGGTGTAATTCCATAAGGGCAGGATCTTGTGCTATTTTATATACCATTGTAAATTCTGTGCCTAGGCAAATGAATAAAATACACACACATACAAGGCTACAAATAATTACAAACACATGACAACCACACATTGCCAGCCAACCAGACACACATGGTCGTACACTCTGGCCTGCCCCTCCCCGCTGGCCTTTACTTACCGGAGTCAGAAACTTGTTGGCCTCCCAAGCCCACAGAGGGGGGTCCTTATAGACCTCCTTGATGGAGGTAGGGGCCCTGTAGGAGTCGGTGTAGGTACTGATAGGGGTCTTGGTCTTACGGGAGAAGAGGAACATGGTGTGGTCTCGGGAATGCTGTGGTGGGCTGTACCTCCCAAGGGCTCTTGCTGGACATTGGTGACTACCCCTTCCCCTAGATGGCCCACACCTCCAGCCTGACAGGTGCCCCTAGCTGCTGTGACTCCCTCCTGTGGAGGATCCCTCAGCTTCCTTCCCCCACAGACTTCCTGCTCCAACCCCACCCTGCTTCTCTCTCCAGGATGGGCACTGCCCATTATGATATCACCTGGCTCAGCCCCATCCCTTGGGAGGTGAGGAGGTCTAATTCCCTCCCTACTCCTGGTCCCTTCCTGCCTTAAACCTCTCAAAAGAGCCCAATTTCTAAGAGTTCAGAGGGCCTCTAGAGCTCACTTTATTGAAAATAAACAGAAGTTCCAAAAGGTTGTGACTCACCCAGGGTCATGCAGCAGGCCAGTGGCATCCCAGGAACCCATGGGTGGAGGTAGAGTGACATGTGCATCCAGAGGATTCATTCTCTCCCCCTCCCAGCCCACCTGCCCCTTGCCCACACCCCAGGAAGGGAGTTGAGACTGGCTTGTTTGATGCTTTTAATATCATTATTTGTGTTACACGATACACAACCAAGGATGATGGTCAATACTGCAATGAAAATGTTAAAAAAAATATTATACACGGCTCATGTCTTCCACACACCTTTCAGGAAATAAATTAGTGAGCACGGAGAAACCTGGCTGGGTGGCAGCCAGAGCTGAGGGCAGAGGGAGTGTTAAGGCAGTATCTACAGGGGAAAAAGGTGGCAGGACGGCAAGCTAAGGCCTTGATTCTTTCCCTCCAACCTCCCAGACTGACAAGGGAGGACCCCCACACACTCTCTAGACACAGAAGCTACTGGCTGCCAGCTTCCTGCCTCTCTCTGCCACACATACACTGCCTCAGTCAACAGCGCTTGCTTGCCGGGGAACTGGTGTGTCCTGGGGGAGGGAGTTTTTCTCTGGTTCCTCAGAGCCACAGAGACTGAACAATGGGCCAGAGTCACACAGCAAGTCAGCAGCAAAGGCAGTGGCCTAAGTGAGCCCGGAAAAGAGAAGGTACCTATGTTCTAGTAAGGTGTACAGGAGTCCAGGGTGGTGGTGGTGGTGGTAGTCGGAGACCTGACTCTGGGGTCCAGGCGACGGGAGGTGGGGATGCTGACCAGGGTGGGAGAGATGGGCTCAGATGGGGGCCAGTATGAGCCCCGTAAGCCCTGCAGATACCTCCTCTGTCCTTGCCTCCCTTTGGCATTTTCTCATCATCTAACTAGGGCCCCTGCTCAAGAAGAGCTGGGGATGGGACGGGTTGGAGGAGTGAGAAGGTGGAGAGCTACACCCCAGCACTTTGGAGTAGGCAGCTCCTGGATGTAGTACAGAGAGAGGTGCTACCCTTCCTAAGTCGGCACTGACTCCCTCCTCTCATTACCCCACCTTCCAACTCCCACCTCCCAGGATTGGTGTCAGAGCAGGCTGTGGGTGTGTCCATTTCGTTGCAGCATGAGTAGCATCCATGAGAGCAGATACCCTGGCATGTGGGATGTTAGCATTGAGGAACGGGTGAGTATACACCTTGGCCCTGTGATGTAAGTTTGTGGGGCATAGGCCTGAGTAGTCTTAAGCTATCTGTGCTTTCATTTTTTCTTCACATGGGGCAAGTCTATATTGATCAACCCCCTATTCCCCTCCTCTCTCTTGATTTTATCCTTAGTTTTCCTGCCCCCTGCCCCCAAACCAGCAATAGCAGAAGCAGCAGTATACACATTCTGACCCACAGACACTCCATACAGCTACACACACAATAGATAATTCCTGCCCCCGCCCCCACATTCCCAAAAAGATCCACATGTACTCAGACATACACAGTCCTGATAGGAACTGCCCTTTTCCCTTTCTACACACACACACAATTCAGGGCCCCCCTAGGTGTACTCAAAACCACACTGGGATCTCCCCATACTCTCCACAGAAATTCCCATGATTAATTCCTTCAGGTATAAAAGGACCTTAAGAATAATTTCAGCTGCTGTTCTTTTTATACTTGAGGAAACTAAAGCCCAGGGGAAGTAAGTGGCTTGCTGATGATCACAGGGAGAGTGCCAGAGCTAGGACCAGAACCCAGGCTTCTGCTCCCTGTCCAATGCTCTCACTCCATGGTGTTGCTGAGCAGCCTCTCATGGTCACTTGCCCACCAGGACACCCACATCTATGATAGGACACACACTCTCGGACAGCCTCCGACAGACACACATGCTGCCAAGTGCTCCCCACCATTTCCAAACAGCCATATCCATACAGCCACTCAGTCCACTGTATTCTCCTAAGCTTGCTCCTTGATTCCTACTGGGAACCAGCCTCTCGGCTCTTGGGCTGGGATGAGAGGAGACCAGGACACTGGAGTGCAGCCTTACTCCCTGCTTGCAGCCTGGAACTGGGACCAATGAACAGAAGGGTGGGTGGGGGTGGGGAAGGGGCAGCAGCCGGATAGATGCATTGGTTGGGAGCCATGAGGACAGATCATACCACCCCAAACTCTGGCCTGTCTCTAAGGCCCACCTTACCTTGCCCCACTCCCAGGGAGCAAGGAAGGGGGTGGATGGGGCAAAGAGGAGGAAGAAGGCAGTGATTCGATGGGTGAGGGGCCATATCCGGTTGGACAGCTTTGACAGGCTTCCCATCCGATGAGGGAAAAAATGCAGAAAGGTACATGGGCCGGCAGGGGGCATGTGGAGGGGGCTGTGAGGTGCCGGGACCTGCCCCCACTGCCCTGGGCCTTTCTCCCTCCGAGCCCCTTTCTTGGTTAGGCTGGGCTTTGGTGGTTCATGGCTTCGCTGGGGTAGGGCCAAGCCCCTGGCTTTGTGATCCCTCACCCCACGCATTATGTTGGTCTCCCTGCCGTCCAGTCCTCTTCCCCACCCCCAGCCCGCCATCAGACTACAGCCTTGAGGAGCGGGGCAAGGTGCTGGGTTAGGTCCCCAAGTAACTGGACAAACAGCCCCCACCCCTCCTCAGCCCTCAGGTGGAGAGAGACCCGGTTTTGGTTTCTCCGGCTCCATGAACACACAGAGGTACACGTCCTACCATAGGAGGAAGCAATGACTGTTACGAGGTTGGCGGCTGTAAGGGTCTCGGGGGCCGGGGGCAGGCGGACAAGCTGGGGAGGGGTCAGCCTCTGCCCCGTCCAGCCTGGCCCGTGTCATCCCCGCACAGCGGCCGCGGCGGCCCCGCCTGCTACTGAATGTGGCAGGCGGTGGAGGACGTGGCCTGGCAGCACATGCAGGTCGGGTTCACGGACTTGGGGGGGATGAGGTCTAGGTCCTCGTCGTCGGGGATCTCGTCTAACCGGTAGCCATCCTTCAGCAGCTGGATGTTCAAATCTTGGTTGATCTGCTGTAGACAACGGGGAGGGAGGTCAGGCTCGGGCAGCAGCGAGGCAATACCTGAGGCTCAGCAGTAATCCCGGGCCATCCGTGACCAGCCCTAGGTGGCGCCCGGCCGAATCCCCTCCCTGGCTGTCAGCAACCGCAGACTCCGCCCCTTCCTAGGCTCCGCCCTCTGCTCTGGCCTCACTTTCCTAGTGGCACATCCTCATGAGGCCCCGCCCTGTCACAGACCCCGCCCCTTTATAAGGTCAACTTTTTATCTCTGGTCCTGCTTCAATATGGGTTCTGCCCCTACTTAAGGTGTCGTCTGTATTTCACACCCCCATTCTATTAAAAAACCCTGCTCTGATCTCAAGCCTAACCCTGAGGTCCCACCCTTGATGCCAGTGATTTCTTCTTCTCTAACCTCTTCCAGGCCCCGCCCCATGCGGGGCTCCACCCACCTATGGGGATCTACCCACCCATGGGGCTCTGCTCAGTTTTGCCTCTTCTCCCTTTTAGGGTGCAATTTGGCTTGGATGCACCTCTTCTCCTTGTTAGAGGTGATTCTGCCAGGGTATGTCTAGGGCGGGAAGGGGTAGGTGCTCACCTCAGCAGAGGAGTAGCCAGATGAGGAGTATCTGGACATGTCAAAGTCATCATCGCTGGCCATGGAGGAAAGAGGACAGAGGGAAAATGATTCAGGGAAATTAAATAGAAATTTAATTCCCAGCACCCCCCCCCTTCACAATGGTTCCAAATAAACAGCTGCACTTCCTGTGCAAATATAAACTTTTAAAGCTTGGCCCCACCCTTTTAAATAAATCGCTACCCTTAACCTCCTTCTGGATAGAACTGCTACTCCCTTCACCATCTTCCCTCCTGCCTTTTTTTCTAAGGCTTAAACCACCCTGACTTGTGGAGTTTTTCCAAAGTCCAGGTCTAGCAAAGTGTTTTTATAGTTCAAGTTCCTCCTTTAGAGGGACAGTAAGCATTGATTCCTGCTGTCCAGAGACGACATCATGGCCCATTTGAATCAGTTGTTCCAGGATGGCAGCAGACAGCACAAGTCTCCCTTTTCTCTCCCAGTTTTTCTCTCTCTGCCCATGCCCCTACCCCCAGCCACAGAAAATTCCACTCCCTTGGGAAACTCACCCTTGGAGAGATCCTGGCTGAGGAATACCCCCATTCTGACTATATAACAGGTGTGACCTGTACATAGGTTCCTCTGCCTTGCCCAGCAGTGCCCAGGCCCCCATACACACCTGTCTGTGTCAAGAGCTACCAGTGGCTTCTCATCTGGGCTCTGGTCAAGCGAGGAGTAGCCTTTATTGGGGACGACCAGCCTGGATGAAGAATTTTGGGAGTTGGAGTGGCAATTGAAGCACACAAACCTGGTAGGGGGGACTGGGTTGAGCCCTCTCCACCACTTCCCTCCCTCCCCCACCTTGGACCCCATTGAGGTGCTCTCCTCTTAGAGAGGAGCTGGGCCTGAGGAGGGAAAGATAAGGGAGAAGTTCAGGACCAGAGAGATAGGTGCTGATTGGAGGGTACAGGTAGGTGGAGAGGGCCTCTACCTCGTCCGGGCCATGACATTATTCTTCTTGGGTTGCTGGTTGACGGGGCTACCCATACTGCCATTCTTCAGGGAGCCCTTCCTGGCCAGCTCCCGCTGCTTCTCTGTGGGAGAACATGGGAAGGAAGCTGTGTCCTGCCCTAGGCCCACCCCGCCTTACCACTCAGGGCAGCCTGGGCTAGGCTTCCATTGTGAAACTGCGTGCTCCTATAAGGAGTGAGGCAAAGATCCCAACTCCAGGTCCCTGCTGCTTGGTGTATATAGTATGTGGCCCTGTACAACCTGAGGCAGATAGTGGGGAGCAAAAGGAGGGGGCTGACCCCTGTCTTCCAGAAACCACACTCCCATGTGGGGCAGTAAATGTGTGTTTGATGCCAGGGAAAAGCTGGAGAGGGAGGGATAATCACAGTAGGATGCGACAGTCAGGGAGAGCTTCCTTTAGGTGACACCATGAGTTAGACAAGGAGGGATAGTGTATATAAAAATACATTTAGAAATGAGCATAAGTGTGGATCTGGATGGGATGGAGGGGTGAGGAGGAAGAGAAGTCAGGCTAGAAAAGTAGGATGCATTTGTGAAGTCACTTACTCATCCAACAAACATCTGTGTCACCAATCATGTGTCCGGTGCTATGCTAAGAGACTGAAGACTTCCTCTGATTGCAAACTCCGAGCATGAAAATCTTGAATGCCAGACAGAGGGGTTTGGGCTTAATGCAGAAGGAAGAAGGAACAACCCAAAGGTGTGATGTGGGAAGGGCAGAATGGGGCTGGCAGAGTGGCAGCAGGAGGCTGGGGAGCTATACTGCCTAAGTGATGCTCCTGACTCCTCTGCCAGCTGCATTCTCTAAGACTCCAGAGCCTTCCAGGTTCATGGAGCTGGCCATCAGGTGACTCAATGCCTGGTGTGTGACAACTGTGACCAGCAGTAGCTGCTGGCTCTGGAAGAGTCCTACCTACTCGTCTCAAGTAAAGCCCAGATCTAGGAAAAGGAATTGTTGGGTAGAAAACACTAGGGGATACCATCTTATAAAATAACCATGTACTCCAGAGGGTAAGGATGGGAAGGGCCTTTATGGTACTGTGACTCACTTGAAACTTCCTCTGACTCCATGTCTCTGAATCTCTCCTCTCCTGCTCTTGGATTCTCTTTCTTTGCCACTGCTCAGCTTTTTTCCAGCCTCCTTCCCAGCAGGTGGCAGCTGTCTTTACCACTCTGAGCCTCTAGAGGGTGCAATTTGCCTTAAAGTTCTTGGTGGTAATTTTCCTTAGCGCAACTTGGGACAATGCTGTGAATTTTCATGAGGCTCTTTGGTGGTAATGTAATGGGGGAAAAAATGTTATTTTAAAAGCATGCTGAACTTGTTTGAAATAGTGGAAAAAATGCAAACAATAAACTGGCAAAAACCAAATTATAGGCTACTATGCAACCACTTAAAAGAATGAAGTCATTTTCTATGTACTGACTTTGGAAGGGGCTCCAAGGCATTAAG
>NW_007056324.1:485734-486092 GCF_000164805.1 Carlito syrichta | reverse complement strand
GGGGGGGTGGGGGGGGTGGTGTCATCAAATGTGTACAACATGATACTGCTTGTGTTAAAATAGAAAATAAAACTACAAAAACCAAAAAGGCTTGGAATGATTATCTCTAGGGAGGAAAATATGATGAGGAAGAGTAGAGGCAAAGCTATGCTTACTAAAATGCTTATATTATGAAATTAAACAATAATGAACAAATAAAAATGGCTGCAGTTTCAGTCTGATATCCTAAGAAGATGAAAAAATTCCACTGAGAGAACTGCTCTCTTGTTTTTTGTTTTGTTTTTGGGTTGGAGTCTCTTTTTTTTTTTCTTTTCTTTTTTGAGTTGGAGTCTCACTCTGTCGCCCAGACTGGAGTGCA
>NW_007056324.1:483920-485494 GCF_000164805.1 Carlito syrichta | reverse complement strand
TTTTTTGATTTATTGTAGAGATGAGGTCTCGCCAAGTTGCCCAGACGGGTCTCGAACCCGCGGGCTCAGGCAATCCACTCACCTCCCAAGGTGCGGGATTACAGGCTGAGCCGTCGAGCCCGGCTTGAACTGCTCTCTTGTTTAGAAAAACAGCTTAAGGGGCTCCCTAGATGTGGTCTGGAAGGAGAGACGCAAGGTTAAAAAAAGTTGAATAAAAGAAAAGGACTCTGTGGAAAGGAGCCCTGGCAGCTGTGGAGGGAGTCGGTTGTAGAATAGATGGGAAAGGGCTCTCAGAGCTGAAGAGGGATCCAGTAATTGGTGGGCAGCTAGAGTATGAAGAAAGAGATGGACAGGAGGGTACCCATGATGGCAGAGGAGTTTTGAAGACTAGTGATGACCTGTATTTAACTGTAAGCTCTATCCTGTATGCACTGTGTTGTAATTTCTTTTCACAAACCAATTTCTTCAGAAAAGTATATTATATTATATACAGCAGGCTTGAGTCAGTGAAACTTCAGTCCCTGTAGTGAGTGGTCAGTGTTCAGCACAGGATGAATTGAGAGCAGCTAGCTGGAGGAGCTGTGGGCAGTGGTTAGGAGCCAGTGGCTTCAAAGGAGTAGGCTGCACAGTAAACTGACTTTGGAGTGGACATGAGATAAACCTAAGGGAGAGGGAGAGGTGACCTGGAAAGGAGGGGAGATATCTGGGTTTTTTTTTTTTTTAAACAAAGGGAAAACTCCCCCAAATAGGGGCCAACCAGGCCCCGAGATCTCCAGATGGGCTGAGGTTGGAATTGGGAGAGGGGTTCAGCTTCTAGGGTTTGGAACCCTCATTCCTTTCTATCCCTCAAACATACCAACTGATACCCTCCCCCCACCTCTAAGGCAGCTTCCTCTTAGCCTGATCCAGTGCATGATGGGATGTAAGTTCTCTCTCTGGGGTTCCATGCGTTTATCCCTGCAGCTATCCCCTGGAATACCTGGAACCTTCTTGGCCTCAGAGATGTCTCCTAGAGTTTCAAGCTCTAGCAGAGAATTGTAACTGCCTTCTTTGCCTTGCAGGAGACAAGGTGCCTGGCAGTGCCAATGACTTGGTGGCTTGAGTCTTGGAATCATCTAGGCTGAGTTGGTTTATTTGTGGCACCTCATTGCACACCCAGCCCAGAGCACCTTGTCCACTCCCCACATCTCCCTCATCCCCCGGACACACTCACCCAGCTTCACTTGGAGCGGGGATGGTTTGTAATTCATGGCTACTGACTCACCCTCCCGGGCGTCACAGTCTCCGTCTGAGATAGAGGCGGCGGCTGGGTCCTGGTTGGGAGAAAGCAGAGAGACAGCAAGTTGTTAGGAGGTGAACACAGGGGGCTGCCTTCTGGGCTTCTGGGAGCATTCACCTTTGGCAGGCAGGGCATTCAGGGAGAGAGGGGCAGAACCAACCACCATGGACAAAGACATTGGGCTAGGTGGAAAAACCAAAGATCTTGATCTCACTTACACCCAATAGGGTGTCTGTTTTCTTTTTTTTTGAGTTGGAGTCTCACTCTGTCGCCCAGACTGGAGTGCAGCGGCCGC
>NW_007056324.1:474489-483834 GCF_000164805.1 Carlito syrichta | reverse complement strand
AATCCACTCACCTCAGCCTCCCAAGGCACGGGATTATAGGCTGAGCCACGGAGCCCGGCTTGGGTGTCTGTTTTCAAAGTCCTGTGCGACCCAGCCTCCTCCAGAAAGCCCACCATGATTTCCTTAAACCCACAGGACTTCCTTCTCCTAACTCCCATACTATTTGTCCTTCTCCTCAGGCCCTTCCTATGTATTTGCTTGACAAGGTCTTTCTACGTTCCTGTGAGTTTAAGTCTGGATTAAGGTGAGAGCAGGTGCTCCCTGAAATGGGCCTTCTCCCCTTGTTTCCTAGTGCTAAACAGGCCCCTTCACAGGATCCAGAGAACTGACTGGCGAACTCACACCAGACTTCCAGGTTGCAGCCACTAGACAGAAAAGAATTCTAATGATGGCTTCTCCAGTTCACAGACAGGACCTGAAGAGTGCCTCCTGGAGGTTCCCCAAATTTTGCCTTCCTCCACTCCTGAAAGCAAGATGGGTGACAGTGGCTCTACTGGAACTACCTGTGAAAATTCAGTCAGAGTTCTTGCTCTTGTCACATTTGCTCACAGTGGCATGATCTGATCCGGATATACGACCTCAGTATGTACCACCAGCATTTCTGTCAGTACATGAAGAATAGAGGTTTCATTAAATTGGACTCTTAGAAATCATCCTTGAATGGATTATCCAAGGCAGCCACCCAATGAAAGAAACCATGCTAGCTCTTTGTACTTAAAAAAAAAAAAAAGAATGTCTCTTGGGAAAACCTGAAAGGTTGGCTGGGTATGGTAAGTAAGAAGACAAATAATTACAAATCAGCAGGTGGCCAGTTAGTCCTTTGCTGTCCAGAGTGCAAAACACCTGACACTACAGATGACAAGGAAGGTAGGAAAGCATGCAGGCTGTACAACGTCCAGTGTCTACAACCTTTTCAGTCTCCCTAACTGCCCTCTTCACTAACTTCCTCCTATTGGGCTGGGCCCTGCTGCCCAGAGTCCTTATCTAGGCTTGTCATCCCCTCCAAAACACCCCTCTCTGCTACTAGACCCAGAGCCCTGGCCACCCTGCCTCAGTCAGCTGGAAGGGGCTGGCGTCATCCACGTTCTCCCAGACATTGATAACCAACCATTGATATGAGTGCTGCCATCCTGGTTGTCTTTGCATTTTAACTAGGACCTGTAGAATGCTAAGTCTAAGACATGAGGATTGCAGAGGGGATCCAAGGCTTCTGTCTGTTCTGCCTCCGGGGATGCAGAGTTGGCAGATGGACAGGCAAAGTGCTGCCGCAGTGTCAGGCCCAGGGATCTGAATGGCTACTGGTAACCCAGCAAGGGAAGGATATAAAACCATTATGGTGGCTTCTGTTCCCTTAAAAACAAGACAGTGGGGATGAAAACATACTTGTAACTAAGGGGAGAGGAAAAACTCTAGACTGTTTGGGAGGGAAACCCTGGACTTGTCTGTGTTCCTTCAAGCCATCCATAGCATGAGGCCTGGGTGGGCTGTGTTGCCATAGTGGTTCCAAGTCCTAAGGGCAGAACCTGGGCCTCCTCCTCTGCTCTGGTCCCGACGTCTCAGTCATGGATGAAGGGGAGGGGAGCAGGAGGCTTTGCTCAGAAAGGTTGGGTACCACAGTGCCTGCATCTCAGGCAACTTCCCATGCTGCAAGCTTCCCTGTCCATCCTCCCTGGCTCAGCAACCTCCTCAGGAGACTCCTTAAAGACAGCACTTGTCCTGCACAGCCTTGGAGAAACAGCCCTTTAGTTGCCTTTACATGCTTCTCTGTGGCCAAAATAGCCTTTCAGGGGAGGGGTAGAGCTGCAAGGGAGGTCTGGCTCTCCTGTTGGCCCACAGCAAGTAACTCACTCCAGAGCAACCAGAGGGAGTACTTTTCGAAGGGTAAATCTCATAAGGGTTTGGTGGAACCCTACCAGGGAAGCACCAGCACATTTCCAGGTTCCTTAGTTACATTCCTTCACTTTTTGGGTAGCATTTGCCACATGTCACATCCATGTGGATACCACATCCATGTGGATACCACATCCATGTGGATACCACATCCACTTGGAAATGGTTTCCTCCCCTGGCTCTCAGGACAGCATGCTCCCATGGCTCACCTCTTGCCTCTTTGGCCATCATCTCTGGGCTGTCCCACAGCCCTTTGTCTCCTTTGCAGGGTCCTGCCCTCAGGCCTCCTTCTCTCCTTGGGGAACCCTAATGTCTCCTATTGGACTGACATTTTTACATAAGTGACTTTTTTTTAAGTTGGAGTCTCACTCTCTCACCCAGACTGGAGTACAGTGGCATGCTCATGGCTACTGCAGCCTCAACCTACTTGGCTCGGGTAATCCTTCCGCCTCGGCCTTCCAAGTAGCTAGAACTGCAGGTGCATGCCACCATGCCCGGCTAATTTTTAGATTTATTGTAGAGACGAGGTCTCGCCAAGTTGCCCAGGCTGATCTTGAACCCCTGGGCTCAGGCGATCCTCTCACCTCTGCTTCTCAAAGTGTTGGGATTACAGGTGTGAGCCACTGTGCCCTGCCACACAGGTGACATCTAAATCTATAGCCTTTCAATCACACATCTCCTCCTTAATCCTCCACTGTATCCATCCATCACATGAGAGAGTTAGTCCTCACTATCCCTTTCCTGGGGCTGATTTTTTAAAAACACATGCTGGTAGGTATTTGGGGCTAACTTTTTACTCCTCAGTGCAGATGACTTCATCAAAGTATCTTCTCTCAGGCTGGAGGTATTGGGTGTAAATGGTAACACTGGAGGAGATTGAGCAGGAAGAACGGCCTGGGATGGGGACTGGCAAGCCGTTGAGCAACTCTGATCACAAGGACCCACATGTGGTCCTCGAGGCCTACAGGGCAGTTCCTGGTGGTATTTGATCCTGAGTGAAACTGCCAGCTCCTTTGGGCCATAAGCCAGGAGCCAGGAGGGACCTGACCAGGGGGCAAAGCCCTAGGCTGAGAGGCCCCATGCAAAGTCCACCATTCAGCATTTCCCCCATCACTGTCCATGACAGAAAGCCGTCTTAGTGGCAAGCACAAAGATCTCTGGCACTGCGCTTGCACACTCAAGCCTTTACTGTGAGCTTCCTGTATGTCTTCCCTCAGAAACACAGCCAATGCGCCATGACCATCACGTGGCAATGTAATCAGGGAGATTAAATGTAAAATATTCATGAATGCAGGAATCAGAAAGAACTCCAGGCAGAAGGAAATGCCTGGCTCCAAGAAATCAGGGAGAATTTAAAATGCCCCCCAAGGACATCTGAAGGCATTAGCCAGATCTGGGAACTAAAGTGGGGATTAACAAAAGTATTAATAAACACTTAGCAGAGACAGACATTGACATGCATCTCTAACAGCAACTCATGTTTCTGCAACCCTTCAAACAAATTCTCCAAAGACTCTGAAGATGATTAGTAGCCCAATCTCACTGTTTCTAGGACAGGATATATAGGCTAATGGCCAATGCAAAGCCAACATAACTAGAGGAAGTCAACAGGGCCAGAAGAATCCTTAGTCTCATCCAGTGATTTTCATTAAACTGGGTTCCCTGAATGAGAGTGTATGTGGCGGGGGGGGGGAGCAACAATAGGGTAGAGGTCTGGTAACTTTTCAATTAGAATAAGTCCACCTTATTTCATTTATGCGTCAGCCTATCACAAGATTTTAGTTGGAGAAAAATTTCTATTTTTTTAAAAAGGTTAAAATCTATTGGTTTAATCCAATCTGTTTGTTTTGTTTTGTTTTTTTTGAGTTAGCGTCTCACTCTGTGACCCAGGCTGCAGTACAGTGGCATGATAACAGCTATCACAGCCTTGACCTGCTGGGCTCAGATTATCCTTCCTCCTCAGCCTTCCAAGTAGCTGGGACTACAGGCACATGGCTAGTTTTTGGATTTATTGTAGAGACGAAGTCTTGTCATGTTGCCCCGGCTGGTGTTGAACTCTGGAGCCCAGGTAATCCTCTCATCTTGACCTCCCTAAGTGCTGGGATTACAGGCATGAGTCACCACGCCTGACCCAATCTGGTCTTTAAAAATGTTTTATTATGGAAACTATGGAAAGAAGAGAAAACAATATAAAGTAAGTTCCCTAATAGAATGAGTTCATTCTGAGAACACGTTTGTAAATCCAATTTGTTCTTAAGTCCAACAAAGTTAGCCTAGGTAACTAAACACAATCGGCTATACCGGGCCAGCTTTATTACCACTGCTTTTTTGTTTGCTTCTGAACATCCTGGGCTTGAAATAAAGATACTGTACTACTCATACTGAGATACCACCTAACCCCAGTCAGAATGGCAATTATCAATAACTAAAAAAATAACAGTTGCTGGAGAGAGTGTGGCAAATAGGGAACACTTCTACACTGTTGGTGGGAGTGCAAACTAGTACAACCTCTGTGGAAAACAGTATGGCAATTCCTAAAAGCTCTAAATATTGACCTCCCATATGGCCCCGCAATCCCCCTACTGGGAATATACTCTGAAGAACTCAAATCACTCTATAGAAAAGATACCTGCACACATATGTTTATCGCAGCATTGTTCACAATAGCAAGAACCTGGAAGCAACCATGCTGTCCATCAAAAGAGGACTGGATTAAAAAAATGTGGTACATATACACGATGGAATACTACGCAGCCATAAAAAAGAACAAAATCATGAATTCTGCAGCAACCTGGATGGAACTAGAGTCTATAATACTGAGTGATCTCTCACAGAAACAAAGACCTGAGTATCGCATGTTCTCACTCATATAATGGACCTTGAACATCCAATGTAATACTATAAGAAAATGACTGACAGTAGTGGGAAACTATGGGGGGGTAGGGAGGGGAAGGGAGGTGGGACTAACGGTAGTAAATATCTGTCTGGGGACGGGGAGACACCTCTTGTCAACAAAGGTGCCTGAATGGAGCATATTTGTATACCTAACCCTTAACTGTACCCCACAATATCATTTAAAAAAATATTGATTAAAATTTAAAAAGCACCAAAAAAAAAGAAACTGTACTACTATACTCTATACAGTACTATACAGTAAAGTACACAAAAGCATAAAAACTTGCATGCATGTGATGTGACAATGTATGCCAGACACGTGAACTTACTTATATGATTGGACATGTGAATGCACATTCGCATCTTTGAAAGTTTGCAACTTGAACAATCGTATGTGGGAGACTTACTATAGTGAGACATCATCAGCTTCAACAAATATTAATTAAAAAACCCATTCTTTTTAAAAATGAGGAAACCAGTACCAGCCTGGGCAGCATAGGAAGATCTTCTCTCTACAAAAGTTTAGTCAGGTGTTATGGTACACATCTGTGGTCCCAGTTACTAGGGAGGCTGAGGCAGAAGGATCGCCCGAGCCTAGGAGGTCGAGGCTGTAGTAAGCTGTGATTGTGCCACTGTATTCCGGCCTGGAAGACAGAATAAGACTCTGACTCAAAAAGAGGAAACCTGGGCCCAGAGGGAAAGTGTCATACTCAAGGTCACTGATGGAGTCAATGACCTTTCAAAATATGCAGGGAGGGACATAAGGGAAGATAGCATGACTAGGGCTTGAAGCTAGAGACAGGACCTGTGGAAGGCTACTCCGTTCCCAGGCCCAAGTATCACCTGTGGACATATTAACTTCTTCCCTTGCCTCTCTACCCTGGGGCTGTACTAGCTCAAGTTTTGTCTCTAGCTGGCTGGCTCTACTTGTTGGAGCTGTGGGTAGTGCAGTAGATACAATGGTAGGCTGGGACCCAAGAGATCAGATAAGCAGGATGGAACTGGGTGGGTAAAAAGGGAAACGAAGGAAAAAATCTGAGAGTAGAACCTTCAAGGCTCATGCCCAGGGTCTTAAGAGGGAAAACCTGGAGATGTAGAGGCAGTTTTCCTGAATGACCACCAGACCTTTACAGGGACTGCTAGGACTCTGGGTGGCATGAAAGAAGATATGTAGAGGTTTTTATAGTTCCTAATGTATGTCTTCGATCTATGAGCTCACCTGATTCTCACAAGTACCCAGTAGGCATATGATTGCTTGCCCCAACATTCAAATTATACCCCTCCCCTCCACTGGGCAACAGACATATGGCTTGGGTGGGTTGACCCACTCTCAGTGCTAAGGGGTATAATGCACAATCCCATCCTCCTTGCTATACAGACTGAAAGGAAGATTGTAATGATTAAAAGCACAGACTCAGCCAGGCTTGGTGGCTCAGCCTGTAATTCTGCGCTTTGGGAGGCTGAGGTGAGTGGACTGCCTGAGCCTGCGGGTTCGAGACCCGCCTGGGCAACTTAGCGAGACCTCATCTACAATAAATCAAAAACTAGCCGGGCATGGTAGTGCGTGCCTGTAGTTCCAGCTACTTGGAAGGCTGAGGCGGAAGGATCGTCAGAGCCCAGCAGGTCGAGGCTGCGGTGGCCGGGAGCAGCCACTGCACTCCAGTCTGGGTGACAGAGTGAGACTCCAACTCAAAAAAAAAAAAAAAAAAAAGCACAGACTCTGGAGCTAGAGCGCCTATGTTTAAATTCCAGATCTTCCAGCTGGGCATGGTGGCTCATGCCTATAATTCCAGCACTTTGGGAGACACAGGGGAAAGGATCGCCTGAGTCTGGGGGTTTGGGATCAGCCTGGGCATTTTAGTGAGGCCTTGTCTCTACAATAAAATAACATTTTAAAAAAAACTAGCTAGGTGCGATGGCAAGCACCTGTAGGTCCAGCTACTTGGAAGGATGAGGCAGAAGGATCACCTGAGCCCAGCAGGTTGAGGCTTTGGTGGCTGTGAGCATGCCACTGCACTCCAGCCTGGATGACAAAGTGAGAGACTCTGGCTAAATAAATAAATATATTTCAGTTCTTCCATTTATTAGCTGTGTAATCTGGGCTTTAGTTTCCTCATCTGTAAAATGGGACTGATACTATACCTATGTCAGAGGTTCCTGTGATTATAAAATGAGTTATTATGTTAAATAGCTAGAATAGTTCTTTGTATAGTACATACTGGGCATTATATCCAAGTTAACTATAAAGATGTCATTAGTATAGGTTCAGAACGGCCTACACCATCATGGATAGTGTGCCCTGGGAATGATTGGCCCACAGTTCCAGCTCTGATACCTCCTAAATTGGGGCCTGGTCTATATACAGAGGTATCTATGGAAAAGGTACTTCCTTCATAGGATGAGGAGGGGCCTGGCCATGGGGCATCTTGCTTCCTTTCTTCTTTTACTCTTCTATGCTACAATTCCCTCACTTATTTCATAATGCTAGGCTTTGGGCTCATAAGATAAATAGAAAATAGTCCCAGCTTGGAGTGATGGTGGATGCCTATAGTCTCAGCTACTCATGAGGCTGAGGAGGATTGCTTGAACCTACGAGTTCAAGTCTAGCCTGGGCAACATAGTTGAGACTTCACCTCTAAAAAAAGAAAAGAAAATAGTCCCATCTTTCAGAAGCTCCCAATAATTATCAATAAAGGCAACAAGAGTCATATAAAAGTAGAGGGAGTAGAACAAAGGAAGGGTGGCCAGAGGAGATACTTGAAAAGACATCAAAACATCAGTTCACCAGTTTATTTAAGAGGAAGGAGGATGACATTCAGGGACCAAGTGCAAAGACTCAGAAGCATGAAACTAGCAAAATACAGTCAGCATTGTGCTATAGCTGGATCAGAAGCTATGATGAAAAATGGCAGAAAATCAAACTGGTGGAGTCAGGAGGGCTCAGATCATGATGGAAGTTGGAACTTGATTTTGTTCTTTTTGTTTGTTTGTTTGTTTTGAGTCAGAATCTTGCTGTCACCCAGACTGGAGTGCAGTGGCACAATCATGGCTCACTACAGCCTCAACCTCCTGGTCTCAGCTGATCCTTCTGCCTCACCTGCCCAGGTAGCTGGGACTACAGGCATACACCACCATGCCTAACTAATTTTTGGATTTTTTTGGTAGAGACGAGGTCTCACTATGTTGCCGAGACTGGTCTTGAACTCCTGGGTTCAAGGGAGAGACTCCTGTCTCAGCCTCCCAAAGTGCTGAGATTACAAGAATGATTACTGTGCCTGGTTGATTTTGTTCTTTACTCAGAAGATGATAGGGAGCCAATGAGGCTTTAAGCAGGGGAGCAACATGAACTTATTTGAGATGGTGAAACCATATGGAAGATGGGTGGGAGAAGAATGAGACTGGAAGTAAGGATAATTAGGAAACTATTGCAATAGTGCCAGCAAGAGACAACAGGGAGCTGAGCCAAGCAGGAGCAGAAAGTAAAAGGGTTGAAAGGAGGATATCAAAGAGGGTAGAACTGGCAGACTTCAGTCAGATATAACATGTAAAAGGAAGAGTCCAGATATTCCTAGTTTTTTTTCTGGAGTAATTAGGAAAAGAGTAATAGTTACTAAGACAGAAAATGCAGAAGAAGGCACAGCTACATTGCCAGGGAAAACTAGATTAGTTTATCTGGAAACAGGTTGAATTTTTAGGAGTCTTTTGGGCACCCAGATGATAACACTAGTCAGTAGGATTTGAGGTGTGGGAGTTCAGGAAAGAGGTGTAGGGTGTGGGCTGATGGTGATGGAAGCCACAGAGGAGAATAAGCCCTCTCAGAGAGAATGGGCAGAGTGAAAAAAGACAAGAACCAAGCATGAAGCTCTGGGAAACATTCAATCTTAGGGAATGAGTGGAAGAAGGAGACTGGGTAGGAACAGACACATGAGACAGGAATAGAACCAAGAGCTATTTAGGTAGAGTTTCAGGGTAGAAGAAATCAGCAGTGTCAAATAAGCAAATGGGTCCATAAGATAAACACACATTTAGAAATAAGGAAGTCATAGGTTGCCTCACTGAATGCAGTTTTAGTTGTAGGGTAGGAACAGAGCCCAGATGACGGGATTTAGGAGGGAACAAGAGATGAGGTAGAGAGTGAGCACAGGTTATTCTTTAAAGGAGCTAGACTAAGCTGAGAAGGGAAGGAATGAGAATGGGTGACAGCCAGAGGGAGCTTTAGAGTTGTAGGATTTCTTGTCATTTTTTGGACTTGGGGTCTCTGTCACCCAAGCTAGAATGCTATGGCATGATCATAACTTACCATAGCCTCAAACTCCTGGGCTCAAGCAATCCTCCTGCCTCAGCCTCCCGAGTAGCTGGGACTACAGGCATGCACAACCATGACTGGCTAATTTTTGTTTGTTTTTTGTAGAGATGAGGTCTCAGTATGTTGCCCAGGCTGGTTTCGAATACCTGGGCTCAAGTAATCCTTCTGCCACAACCTTCTATTGTGCTGGGATTACAGGTGTGAGCCACTGCACCCAGCCTAGAGTTGTAGGCTTTCTTTTTTTTTTTTTTTTT
>NW_007056324.1:467415-474318 GCF_000164805.1 Carlito syrichta | reverse complement strand
GATTTATTGTAGAGATGAGGTCTCGTCAAGTTGCCCAGGTGGGTCTCGAACCTGCAGACTTAGGCAATCCACTCACCTTGGCCTCCCAAAGTGCTGGGATTACAGACTGAGCCACCGAGCCCGGCTGTAGGCTTTCTTTAGAGATAGGGAACACCAGACCGCTTTCCTAGGCTGAGGGGAAGGAAGGTGGGAAGAAAAGGAGATGTTTGATGGGCCATGGTCTGTGAAGAATCAAGAACAGGTGGAACCAGAACCTTGGACTAGAGGAGGGAGTCTCCTTACTGAAATAGAAGGGAGGTGAGAAAGGTGAAGTGACGAGGAGAGATAGGGAGGTTGGTGAATTCAGGTAACATGGAAGCAGAAAGGTGGATGGAAATTTAGGGAGTTCCTTCCTAACAGCCACATTAGGTAAGGAAACGGGTTAACACTAAGGAGTTGGGGAAAAGAGGGATACTTGGTGGTTGACCAGAGTGGATTGTTGCCCTCAGCAACAATCCTCATCTTTCACTCCCATGATCCAGTCATGAGGATGGAAGATGCTCTCCGTGGTGCTGAAGAATCTTGCCTTTGTCTTGTGGACTGAACCCAGATGCTTCAGGGTAGAGACATGATTCGATTTTAGTTTTCCCACAGGGGAAGATAACCTCTGTCTTCACCTCAAGTACAAATTCTCAGGAAGATGAAAATTAAAGTGGATTTAGAGTGAGGTATAAAGAGGCAAAGTGCTCACACCAACACTAACCTTTCTTCACAGAATACAGATGAATTTTCCTTTAGTTTTAAGGGGAGTTGAGGAAGGCAGTTTTGAGTTAGGGAATGCTAAAAGGCTACCTCTGGAACAAAGTCATGTCTGTATCCTGTTTAGTTTCCCTGGGTAATAGCAGGAAGCAGGACGGACAGAAAAGCAGGAAGCTGGAAACAGGATAGTGTTGAATAAGGAAACAGGAAATCAGGGGATATCTGAGGCTCAGGCCACTCTCTGACAGGTGGACACAGCAAAATAGAGCAGCAAAGGCCAGCTGTATTTCTTGTCACAATTTGTCCAAATGTCAGCTCAGAAATTACCTGGGACTGGGTCTTCCTGTTCAGGGCTATGCCACTCCCCCAAAAAATCTCTTGGCAGTGTGTAGAAGTAAGTATGTTTAGATATCATATTTTGGAGGGAGAGCCAGCAAGTATAATTTGACTTCACTGAGTGCCCAGGGCTGGGCAGAAACTTTACTTCTTACCCAAGAATCTTGAGGGGCAACCTAGGCATTGGTTTGACAGTTCTCCCTTCCTGCAGATGGCTGTCCATTCAACCCAAGGCATTCCCATCTGTTTCTGACTCTACACCTCACACATGGAAACTATCTGGTTGATGACAATTCTTATTCTATGATATGAACTGAATATAAGTCCAAACACATTGGCCATTTCCTGAGTCCCATTGATGGGCAGTTCCTGTTTTTGTTCTTCATCTCCCTTTCTCCAGGAGCTGCCTGTGGTGCCAGAAAATTGGCCAGGACGTTTATCCTTTTGGGACATATTAAGATCCTTAGGGGTCCCATTTACAGGGAGGAACAAAGACTTCTCATCGGGCAAGGTCTTTGGGGGAGACCCAGAGGAGAAGCAGGGAAATATAAGAGAGAGCATCTCTCCAAGTGGTAATGGATCTTACAAGTAGGGGAAGAAGAACAGAAAAGCTGGAGAGAAAGTTTATAATTCCAGAATTAGAGAGAGAGAGAGCAGAGGATCCTGGATAGTTCAGGAAGGCCTCTTTTATCATTCTAAATATCCCCAATCTTCTAGGTTTTTCTCTAATAGAAGGCTCAATTCAAATAATGTCAACATACTGAGTGTTCACTCTCTTTCCAGCTCTGGACTATGTGCTGGCAGTAGAATGCAAAAGAGGAAAGTACTCTTTCTTTATATATGCCACACTTCTGCAGAGCATTTTTGGGTAAAGTGAAGCTCACCATAAAAAAGTGGGAAATACTCTCATGCTAGGGCTAGAGGTAGGGAACTCAAGCTAGTCCTGGTTGACTGAGTATGGTAGCTCACTCCTGTAATCTCAGCACTTTGGAAGCAGAGGCAGAAGGATTGCTTGAGACCAGGAGTTTGAGACCAGCCTGAGCAGCACAGCAAGACCCTGTGCCCACAAAAAACACAGAGGAAAAAAAAAGCTGGTCCTGGGAGTAACTGGGGGTTTCTGTGTCCTTAAACAGCTCCTAGGATAGAATTAATTACCAAAAACAAAGCACGACCAAGCCTCAGTATCTTTATGGCATCTGTCATTGGGACAATGAAAATAAAGGAAGATGCCACGACCCAGGCCTAGTAACAACTGTAGCCATGGCAAGTTTAATAGACTTTTTCACTATAAAGTAATACACACTAAATTTTTTTTTAAAAATCACCTTTAGTTTCACCACCTTGAGACAACCCCTGTTAATATTTTAGTGTGTCTGAGTCTTTTTTTTTTTGAGCCAGAGTCTCACTCTGTTGCCCAGGCTGGAGTGCAGCGGCATGCTCATGGCCACTGCAGCCTCGACCTGCTGGGCTCAGGCGATCCTTCTGTCTCAGCCTTCCAAGTAGCTGTGACTACAGGCACGTGCCACCATGCCCGGCTAATTATTTTATTTATTGTAGAGACAAGGTTTCGTCATGCTGCCAAGGCTGGTCTCGAACCTCCAGGCTCAAGCAATCCTCTAGCTTTGGCCTACCAATGTCTGCGTCTTTTGTTTATAATACAGTAGCAACACTTTGGGGTTTCCCTTCTCTGGGGGCTGGTGCTGCTCTTATCTTCATGGCCACAGGGGTGAACCTCCAGGAACCATGCTGGTTCTGTATGGTCTCGCCCCCTGGATATAATCTTGGAGCAGGCAGAGTCAATTAGTCTCCCCCAGAATAGAGAAGAGGGACTTAAAAGGGGAGGTACAGTTTAAGACTGTGGATAAGGTAGCAGAGAAAGCTGTTGGGGTGGGGGCAAGGATAAAGCTGATGTTCTGAAAGAAGTAAACATGAAAGATGGAGAGAGAACCCCTAGGTTATAGGCTCTGGTTCTAAAGCCTGCCCTACCCTTTCAAAGCTTGACTTCATGCTGTTGTTAGATACTATGAGACACCTTAGTGTCCTTATAGTCTATTGTCCTTCTTAGCTTCACTAGATTCAGTTGGATTTTGTTACTGTAATCAGAGAGTACTAATACATGTACATAGAACACTTAAAGAACATACTGTATCCTGTATTCTATATTTTAAAAAAGTAGTACCAGAACATAATCAGCTCTCCACATTCCCCCTTTTCAAAAATAGACACAGAGTCTCACTATGTTGCCAAGACTGGAGAGCAGTGGCTATTCACAGGTACCATTATAGCACACTATAGCCTTGAACTTCTGGCTTCAAGTGATCCTCCCATCTCTGCACCTGGCTTTATAGTCTTACACAGTTTTTGAAACTCAGTTTAATGGTTGCATAATATCCGTAAAGAGGATGAACAATAACTTTGTAACCATTCACTTATTTTTGACATTCAGGTTACTTGAAAATTTTCACTATTATAAATATTGCTGCATTGAAATCCATATATGTTTGCATTTAAGGTTATTTCCTAAATAAAAAGTAGAATTAAGTGAAAAAACATGAGTGCTTTTTAAGATTCTTCACACATATTGCCAAAATGCTTTCCCAAAGGATTGTTCCAATTCACAATGCCTCCACTCACAACTGAGAGCATAGCTGGTTTTTAATATTTTATTTTTCACTGTGTGCCAGGAAATTTCAAGTCATCATATCTATCCATCATCTTCCAAGAGAGCTCAGCTCCAGCCCTCATTTGCCTGGTTCCCTCTGGGGAATCTTCTTTCATGGAACAGAATTTCCTCTGGGCATCACCTGCCAGACAAAGACTCCTGACTTGAGGCCACCAATTAAGAACAAAAGGAGGAAAGACTGTTACACTGAAGCTTGGGAAGAGTCCTAAGTGGAGCATCAGTACTGCCTGGTAGCTGGCCACCATACTTTAGCTATTCTTTGCCTGTGCCAACATGTCAACTGTAGGAACCATGACCAAATTTGCAGAGCCAGGAAGCAAACCTCAGAGTATCTCTCCTTTGCTTTCAGACTTGGAATGGAAGAATTAAACAAAATGGCTCTGGAGTTATCCCAGTAGGGTAGCAGCTCCTACTCCCTTACCTATTATTTAATTTTCAGAAATAGCTGTTCAGAAACAGGGAGAGAAGGTGATGGTAAAAGGGATGAAGTGAGTAGTGAGATGGCAAAAAACTGGATTTGCTTTTGAAATGGAGAGAAAAAAGGCCAGTGGGTTTTACAAAAGAAGATTCAGAATTCTGTCTGAGGTTAGGACTAAACTGAGGTTCTAGATTGATGCTCTGCTATTTATTCCCATTCCCACTTACCTGGAAACCCTGTGACCAAAAAGTCTTTGTTTGGGAGACAGGACAAATACCTCAACTCAGGGATACTAACTACAGCTGTGGCTTGGGGGAAACCTGAGCATAAGGGCCTAGGGGGTGAGCTTCATGATAAGGGATTAGAAGGCAAGCCTCATGACCCAGGAGGTAGGTGCCAGAGTCAGGAACTGAGAAGCCTGGGCGTGGTGGCTCACACCTGCAATATGAGCACCTTGGGAGGCCAAAGCAAGAGGGATGCTTGAGCCCAGGAGTTCATGACTAGCCTGGACAACATAACAAAACCTTGTCTCTATAAAAAAAAATCAAAATTTAGCTGGGCATGGTGGTAGGCTGAAGTAGTAGATTGAGCCCAGGAGGTTGAGGTTGCAGTGAGCCATGATCGTGCCATTGCACTCCAACCTAGGCAATAGAGTGAGACTCCAACTAAAATAATAATAAGAGGAAATTCTTTAAAAAAAGAAAAAAAAAAAGGAAACTGAGAAGCCTGATTCTTTCTTGGAGGCCTGCCTTGTCCTATCCCCTGAACCTCATTCCTTGAGCCGGATGTTGAACAGACTCCTGCCTTGCCCTTGGACTAGTGAGAGACCTAGGTCTTGGTCTATACAATCTTGTGACCTACAAGGTCTTTGAGCCCCACATTACCCCTCATCCCCAATTTCAACTTCTTTAGGGAAAGACCATCTCAGTTAATGGATAAAGGGGTTAAGGTGCAAAATTCTTTAAAAATAGTTCAACACTAAAATTATAAATTTTATGTTATATCTATTCTACCACAATTTTTAAAAATTGACAAGCAGGGCTCAGGCAAAAGGGGAAGATGGCGTGTGGTGGGTAGTGAAGAGGAGGTAGTACATTTTCCTCTTTTTACATTCAGGTTCAGCTAACACAGATTTTTGGAAATGAGCCCTTTCACAGGAGAGGACAAATTTTTTTTTTAAGATCTAGGGAACCAGAGGGGCTGGGGATTTGGGGTTGAAATTCTGAGAGCCTTCTAATGAGGGTGCACTTTGGAGAGTCTTTGAGACTGGCCCCTTAGGCCCTGCATTTGATAGAAAGCTAAAGTAGGAGAAATGCCAACAGAAACCGGCCTGTGTCTGGGCCAGACTGCCTTGTGGATCCTTGTTTGGATCTTGGCCTGAAGTCTCACTTAAGGATTTTCATTAAGCTGCAATTACTCAAGGAACTGAGCGTGGCCTGCACAGGTTCATTAATCTTTGGGGTTCCTTGATTTCCCAGGAAAGCAAAGTAATAGCCTGGCAGAGTCTATGGGACCCCTTCTTTCTGGCCTTGGAAGAATAAGGAGCTACTTGTCTGCAATGGACAATGGGTTTGGAGGGCTCCTATCAAATAGTTTCTCCCCTCTGTGGCATTTCCTGTCCCTGCCCTTCCTTTCCTTTTCAGCCTGTTCTAACTCTCTAACCCCCATTATGCCTGGCAGGCACTACTTTTTTTTAATCACAAAGACAATTTGCCTCTCTAAAGCTCAGCTCTAGCCAGAGCAGTCTCTTAATCTTTCCTTCTTATCATCCCAATAATTAAACATTGGTGAACTTGCTACTTATTTTAAAACATTTTTAAATGAATTATTTCATTTCATTTTTGGGGGCAGGGTTTTGTTCTATTACCCAGGCTGGAGTGCAGTGGTGCAATCACAGCTCACTGCAGCCTAGAACTGCTGGGCTCCTGTCTCAGCCTCTAAAGTAACTGAGACTACAGGCATATGCCAATATGCCTGACTTTTTTTTCTTTGTACAGGGGTCTCGCTATGTTGCCCAGGCTCGTTTTAAACTCTTGATCTCAAGCAATTCTCCCCCTTTGGCCTCCCAAAATGCTGGGATTACAGACATGAGCTACCGTGCCTAGCACCACATGCTAAAATTTTTAATAGTTACTGAACATCAACAAGGGGCAGATCACAATGTACATTGACTAGCGGGGGAACAACACCAAATCCTTGTCCTTGCCAAGAAGACTTTAAAGGTGGGAAGATGACAAATCAGCCTATTTAAGGCAGAGAGAGGAACAGGAGCAGTAGGGATGTATGAAGTGTGGTGGGAGCAGAGAGGACAGTGATAGTGGAGGGGGTTTATTGTCCTCCCTGACACAGAGGATTGGGCCTGGGCAGGAGCCTAGTAAAGTCAAAGACTGGGCTATTGGGCTACTGGATATTTTGGCAGAGGGTTTAAAGCAATGACTGGTGAGGTTCGGCTGTGGGGGCTAGAACTAGTCTTCCAACTTTTAGTTGCTGCTGCTGCAGCTCCTACTCTGCACAGGGCACTTGGCCCACCTCATTTCTGGGGGCTCAGGTACAGAAGAGCCTTTTTCTGTACCACTGAGATGTACAAACAACCTTCCCATGGAGAAGGGTCAAGAGGCTTTAGGTGGGTGGCTGAGAAGTGCTTTTATTAAGAAGGTAAGCCGGGCTCGGTGGCTCAGCCTATAATCCCGCACCTTTGGGAGGCTGAGGTGAGTGGATTGCCTGAGCC
>NW_007056324.1:427987-467086 GCF_000164805.1 Carlito syrichta | reverse complement strand
CTAGGCAACATAGCAAGATTTCATCTCTACAAAAAAAAAAAAAAAAAGAAAGAAAGAAAAAGAAAAAAATTAGCCTGATGAGGTGGTATGCACCTGTAGTGCCAGTTACTCAGGAGGCTGAGGTGGGAGAATTGCCTGAGCCCAGGAGGTAGAGGCTGCAGTGAGTGGTGATCATACCACTGTACTCCAGTTTGTGCAACAGGGTGAGACCCCACCTTAAAAAAAAAAAAAAGACTTAAGAAGGAAAATAGGGCTGGGCACAGTGGTTCATGCCTGCAATCCCAGCACTTTGGGATGCAGAAGCGAGAGGACTGCCTGAACCCAGGAGTTCGAGACCAGTGGGCAACTTGGTGAAATCTCATCTCTATGATAAATCAAAAAAACTAGCTGGGCATGGTGGCACATGCCTGTAGTTCCAGCTACTTGGAAGGCTGAGGCAGAAGACTTGCCTGAGCCTAGCAGATCGTGGCTACAGTGGCTGTGAGTATGCCCTGCACTCTAGTCTGAATGACAGAGTAAAGCTCTGATTCAAAAAAAAAGAAAAAAAAGAAAGACAATCAGGGATTCAGAGACCTGTCCTAAAAGTACTTAAGAGGGAGAGATGGTGGCTCTGCTGAAACAAACGCTTGCTGTCTCCAACCAAGTCTAGGGCCTGCAGTCACTTATACCAGGCCTGCTCTGTGCAGCCGGGAGGTCACAGCTGAGAGCCCCATGGAGGCACAGAACATAGTTTGAAGTAAAGGAGGTCAGAGAGGGGAAGGGGAAGGGGAGAGCTAACCCCACAAAGGCTTATGAACCCCTATCTGAGACTCTTAAGAGAAGACAGTGCAGGTGTATGTGTATGTGTGCATGTGCCAATTAAGGATAGAGAAATAGGGGAGATTCTAGCCTAGAACCAGCAAAAGGAAAGTTTTTAGCAGTGAAGTTAGTCAGGGGCTGGTTATGCATCTGTCGGGGGGAAACAATACTCAACTGCTAAACCTGATGGTCCTGGGGTCCCTCCTGGAGGGTCTCTCCAAGCTCAGGGCAGTAGAGAGCTTTTCCCGGCCTACCCATCACTCCCTGGCTGGTGCAGTGATACAGACTGGCTAACTGGGTACCACTTCATACCACTTATCACTAATCTCCTGCTCAATGAGTTCTCCACAGTAAGGAAACGTTGGAGCCACCGAAGCAGTCAATAACTCAGGATGAATACAGAGACTGGCATACCTGTGAGCATAAGGGTGCCACCTTATGCCCACAGCATCCACAGGAAGTGGCCCCAAAACAACCAATAACCAACACTCTACACAAAAGTGCCCCTACAGTTATGCAGCCCACATCTTTAAGGACACCCCCTCTGCTCTAACTATACCCTGTCACAGTCCCCCTCCCCACCTATACAACCTTCACCTTTTTTAGACAGTTCTGGCACACCTGCACAGCCTACATCTCTCCACTTCCACTGAACCTGTGTGCCTTCTTAAAATGTCAATGTGCATACAAATCACCTGGGGGATATTGTTTAAATGCAGATTCTGATTTAGCAGGTCTGGAGGAGAGCCTGAGTGTTGGAATACTAGCTCCCAGATGATACAAATGCTGTTAGTACAGGGACCACCCTTGGAATAGGAAGGCTCTAGGCCAGCCCCTCTATACCCATAGCCTCTCAGACAGCCCCTCAAAGAGCTGTCTACCCCAGCCTTAACCTGGTTACATTCTTAGTGCCCAGAGGGGTCAATCATTTGGGAGAGAAGGAGGCTTGTACTGGGGAGGCAGTTCTACTAAGAGCTGGGCCTAGAAAGGGAGTTGTTCAGAATGATTTAGCCCAGGTGTGGTCCTTCTGGAATTCATCAAATCAGTGAACATTGCTTATATACCTGCTATAGTAGAGCCAATGGTGCTAGGTGCTTTATGTATATTATCTCACTTAATCCTTCTCAAAACCAAGTAAGATAAATATTCTCATTTTAAAATGGAAGAACCAGGTTTTATAAAATAGTATGTTCAAAGTCACACCTTGAAGGTGATTTGAATATAATTTGTTCATCTCTCATACCCCAGGCCCTCCTCAGAGACAGACATCAGATAAAGTCATGAGATTAACAACACATCAGAACTTACACAGCCATGGGACAGTTATCTTGCAAAGCAGTCACTTGGAAGGCTGGTACTTAGTCCAATCATGTCTCTACAGCTCAACACACACATGTAGTCCCTCTTTGGAAAATGGCCTGAACTTTCTTATCACTAACCTCCTACTCAATGAGTTCTCCACAGGAAGGAAATATTGGAGGCACTGAAGCAGTCAATAACTCAGGATGGATACAGAGACTGGCAGGAAGCCGCAAGAAAGAAAATGCATTGGGAACTGAGAATGGCCAGGAGAGAAAGGCAGAGGGCAGTGCAAGAAAAGGAGATGAAAGGGGTTTCAGCCACTGAATTTAGTTCTGCTCCCACATTTTAGGGGCACCTATAATCTAGGTACTACGTTGGGTGCTGTACATATAAAGGTAATAGGATCCCTGTCCATGGACAGCTCATAGACCAGTCAGTGAGGCAAATGAATAAGCAGATAATGTTAACAATATGCTAAGTGCTATGACAGAGGTTTGTCTAGAGTGTTGTAAGTGCACAGGATAGAAGCACGTATCCCACTCTGGGAAACCAGGAAAGATTTCCGCAAAGAAAGCTGAAAGATGAAGCATGAGAGGAAACAGAAGTGAAAAAGATGGAGAAAGGAGTGGGAAACAAGCACAGAGAGGAGAGGGGAGAAAGATGCCCATGCCTATCTAGCAGACAAAAGGGATAACCCAATTTTGCTAGAATGCTAATGTTATAGGACAAAGGGCAGGTAGATGAGACTAGACTGAGAGGAAGATTTAACATCATGAAGTGCTTTGTAAGACATGTTCAGGGCTTTGTACCTTAACCGGAAGTAACAGGGAGCCATTGAGGGATTTTTAGCCCATTGTAGGTTTCGATAGATCACTCTGGGAGAAGGTTGAGAGAATGGGCAGGAATGATGAAGCTGGAGGCAGGGAGACAAGATAAGAGTCATTGCAAGAGGTGATAAAAACTTGAAAAAGGCAGTGTCAGTGGGGATGGAAAAAAGGGGATGGAGAAGAAAACCATATCGAGGTCAAACTGCTGGGTTTGAGGAAGAAGACCTAGGCAAGGATGACTCCCAGGTTTCCTCCTGACTCAGATGACTGGGTGAACTGTGATGCCACCAAACAAGACAGAGAAATAGAAATAAGAGTAAGCTTTATGATTTTGTTTTGTGCAGAAGTGTGTGTATGTCTATAAGTAAGAAGTGGTGGGTATGGGGGAAAGGAACACCAACATGGACAGACACTGAAAGCCACGGTCAGAGGGGCAGAGGACCAAGAGACCAGTGTCATGTTTGGGGCGTATGGGGATTTGAGAAGAATAATGTAAGACAGGGAGGACCCAGAGTCCAGGAGGAACTCTTGTCTTGTTACATGACAAGAGAGACAGAAGGATAGTTGAGGCTGGGGGGAAAAGCCAACTGTTTGAAGACATCAAGAAAGAACTCACACTGTTTGTTCTCAGGTTTGCTGACATGTCAGCAAAAATTTTACTTTATTCTCAAAAATTATAGATCTGAATCTTGGAGGACTTCAGATGCCCCATAGAGAGAAGCCAGAAGATCCAGAAGTACAGAGATCATGGCAGATCTACTATTTCTTAGGAAGTGTGGGCAAGGGCTGAGCTGAAGGCAAAGGAAGCTGACCAGGGCCTAGTCAGGCAAGAAGTAACAGGAAGCAGTGGGGTGGGTAACTGTCCCAAGTCCCCTGACTTAGCCTTGGACCATCCTCCCCAGGCTACGGCTAAAAGCAGCAAAGACTCTGGACTTTTTATAGTCCTTGGGCTGAGGGCTAGCGTAGACCAAACAGGAGTGGCCTGGGAATCCAGGACAGAGAGGGGAACAGCCTGCCTCGAGATTTTTCCAGGATCCAGAACATCTGTTCCACCAACCATGAATATTCAGAAGAAGGCTCAGCCTGGGAACCTGTATTCTGTTATGTGGTGACCATGATTTCTCACTTTTAAAACCTTCAGTAATACCTTTCTGTAAATAAATAAATAAAAATAAAAAATATTAGCGAGGTGTGATGGTGTGTGCCTGTAATCCCAGCTACTCAGGAGGCTGAGGTAGGAGGATCACTTGGTCCAGGAGTTGGAGGTTATAGTGAGCTGTGATCATGCTGCTGTACTCCAGCCCAGGTGACAGAGTGAGGTCCTGTCTCAAAAAATTAAAATTAAAATTAAAAAGTCAATAATTAATGAAAAAAATCACTTGACAATTATTAATTTGTCTTTGGGTATAGTAATGAAGTCACTAAGCTGCATGCCTCCACTGTGCCCAGAGAAGTTGAAAGATGTGCAGTTAAAGTTAGGGCAGATCCTTGCTCTTCTGTGTCCTGCATTCAAGCACTGAAGCCTGTGAGAGAGTAGGCAGGGCACTGAGGAACAGCAAAGCCAGGACAGAGGACTGGCACCCTCACTGAGGTTGGACCGACTTCTCTCAAAACTTTGGCCTGAGGCACCTATTTCATTTTGAAAAAAAATCATGTTGTGGGCATGAACAGCCTGTGTTTGGCTATTTACAAAAATAGGTCTGTGGATGCTGTCAGAGTTGGATGAATGTTTTACGCTATTTAATGCATTTGAAATAACCCAATAGGCTGAAAAATTTTTTGTTGTGAAAAAAATGCTTGTTTTGCGCAGTTAACTATTGGTTACAATTAGAAAAGAAACTGCAAAAGTTCCTTTGTTCCTGGCAGGGGAACAATACTTTCTCTTCATTCACTCTACAACCTTGTGGTTATCTGAGGGCTGGTTACAAGCCCTTCACATCTGTAAGTAGCTACTTCCAGGAGAATTAAGGCTTTTACTCAGATGCCTAATTTCACAGGCAGTAGGAACCTGCATTTTTCATACTATGACTTCCGACTTCTACTTTCCTTCCACCCCTTTCTATTTTTCACTCCAATGAAAACCTCCTGGGTGTTTGATCATCAGTGATTATCCTGTTCTGATGTTTAGGAGAGTAACTTTCAGCTCCTTGTTATGTCGAGGTGGGGCTAACATGAGTTCTCTGTTTATAGATAGGAGAATAATGGTGTACAGAAAGAACCCAGAATCCTGGATCCCAGTCTACTGTAGACCCTGGGCTGCTCTGGATTCTGAGAGAATTTTGTACCCTGCCTCCACCCCCATCTCTGGCGCAGCTCTAACCAGCTGCAAATTGTCTGGATTGAGCTGCTTCGACATGCTGATATTATTGGCCTCACGGTGCCTGGAGCATGCAGATAGGAACAGGCAATGGCGCCGTCTCACCGGACGTAGTAATGTAATTTAGTTTCTGAAATCCAAGTATAAAATCTTGAAAGCTGACGTTTTTTAATCTACCTCAGGAGGGGTGGTGGTGGTGAGGAATTCCCAGCAGAACCATCTAAATGACTTCTGTCATGTATTAATAAGCAGTTCAAAGCAATAGAAAAACATACAGAGGATTTGTAGGGTAAGTAAGTGCCTAGTCTTTCTTTTCTCCTCCTTCTCCTCCCTCCTCTGAGCTGTGCTGCCAGGTAGAGAAATCGCTCCATTTGTGTGATCCCCAAGCTGGGGCTAGATGCATCTCTCCCTGAGCATTCCTGTGAGAGTCCCTCACGCTAGGAAGATGGAACAGGCACCAGGCTGCCTCTGGGGGGCATGCCATGACAGTTTGGATGAGTCTCAACTAGCACTTTTTTGGAAAGGAATTAGTCAAACCAGGCAAAGAATGGTGACAATACAGTAGTTGCTTGCCTTCCCTTCTGACTCCCTAGCCTCATCTTGTGTCTCCCTGTCTTGGACTTACCACACTTTGCATCACTGGTCTTCTTTGTCCCTGATGGAGCACCACCAGAATCCTTCATACCCCATGTTCCCCTTTGGGTAAATCTATTTTTTTTTTTTTTTGAGTTGAGGTCTTACTCCAGCTCAGGCTGGAGTGAAGTGGCATGGTCATGGCTCATTGCAGCCTTGACATTTTGGGCTCAGGTGGTCCTTTTGCCTCAGACTCCCAAGCAGCTGGGACTACAGATGCACACCACTACATACAGCTAACTTATACACTTTTTTTTTTGGTAGAGACAAGGTCTCACTATGTTGCCTAGACTGGTCTTGAACTCATGGGCTCAAGCAATCCTTCTGCCTTTGTCTCCCAAAGTGCTGGGATTATAGGCATGAGCCACTGTGCCCGGCCCCTTTTTGTTAAATCTTAATTCATCCTTCAGACTTCAACTGACACATTACCTCTTAAAAGAAGCTTCCCATGAATTCCCTCCTATGCGTTTTCTTCATGCACTTATCAAATTTTACTAAAATGATTGTTTGTATAATTTATTTGTTTAATAAATGTTCATGAAGGTAGGATCCTTGCCTGTCTCCAAAGTATTCTCCCAGTGCCTAGCACAGAAAATGAAAGGCCATAATCTGATAACAAACATTGCCTCTACTTGGTTTGAAGGCACAGCAAGGACCTTTCTGTAGGATAAGTGGTAAAAGGCTGGGGACCTACCAGGCTGTGCCAGGGCCTTGTCTAATGGTGTTCCAGAAACAAATGTTGCATTGTGTGTTATATAGGTTGACTTCTTTGATGTAAGCCTCTGGCCAGGGGCTGAAGATTGCTTTCCAGGAAGTTATTCTGGAGAACTGCCAAAGTAGGAGTTCCAAAAACCCTCACTCACTTGCTCACCTGAAGGCTTAGCCTAGTTAAAGCCCCACATAAGGCCCATGGCCAAAGCAGGAACTCAACTTTAGGTCAACTTTTCATGGGAATTGACTACCACATGAGCAGACTTAAAGTTCTTTGTGGCTCAAGGGCTAGGCTCAGCAATTTGCTTGTAGGTATACACTTCCACAATCAAATGATTAAGGCCTAACTCTTGTTGTGAGTTCAGAGGAGTGGGCAAACAGCTTGGAATCCAAACCCCTTGGAGGAAGATAGCAGTTGGGCCACTCTGATCCTCTGTGTATTCAAAGTACTTTCTGACAACCTGGGACCTGTAACCATGTTTACCAGGCAGTGACCTCACCCAGAGCAGGGGAGTTCTTGGGAATTCAGACCTAAGGGCAAAGAGGCAGTGAAGGAAAACAGCAAGAAATCTCTGGGAATAGTAAACACAACCTCTGGCTGGAGAGTAAGGCCTATGGATTCCACTTTGCCTGTGAACTACACTGACTCTGAGAGTCTAGACAGGTTGTTTCACTTTCTGTTTTTATTCAGCTCTGAGATTCCAGAAAGCGCCTCCAGGGTAGAGCATAAATGAATTGTCCCAGGTCAATGCCAGAGAGCAGCCCTGGGATTAGAATTCATGGGCCATGTTTCCAGCCAGCTGCTCTCTCCCCTGAGTCCTGCACTGTTTCTTCTGAATGCTCAGGATTATATTCAATGCAGTAAGGTTTGTGGTCACACAATCACAGCTCCTAAAATAAAACAATGACTACAGTGCATCTGCTGTGAGGAAAGCAAACACAAGGTCGCCTTTGCCCCTGGGAGCAGACTGAGAGCAAGCTCTGGCTGGGGTTAGATCTGTTCTACTTGAACATAAACAAATCTCCTGGGATCTGGCAAAGTCCTCATCTGTTCTTGTTTCTTCTCCAGGTTTCCTTGTGCATTGAAAGAGCTTGTGCTTAAACCCACAGTAAGGGCCTCTCTTGGAAGCTGCTATTTCTAGGAGCAAGAGGGGCCAGGCTGAGGGACAGCCTGGATCCAGATCCTTTGAACATCCTTTTACCCATAAATTAGTTACTACATTGTCAATGGCCCCATCTCCAGGAGCACAATCCAGCAATACCTCTTCAGGTGGTGTTGGGGGCAGCCCTAATCCTTCTATCCCAAACTCTGCCAAGTCTACTCACAGCTCAGTGAGCACTAAATGCTCTTTCTTCTCCTTGTTCTTCCTCCATCCATTATGACTGGTTGGTACTAGGATAGGGAGCCTGACACTGCTGTCTGAGGAGTTTCACTATTTAGCATCAGTGTCTTTGACCAGGAAGTTCTTTGAGGTATAATGCATGACTTTGGGTTTGACAGCTCCTTCAATAACGGACCCAGGCACTTAAAAGAGGTAAAGAAATCAAGGTCTCAAAAGGAAGATGGCTTTGCACAAGTTTCAGAGCAGGGCTAGCTGGGAGGAAAGAGATCCTGAGTGTTTTCACTCAGTCTCAATTTAGGCGAACTTACCTTCTTTCCTCACTCACCAGCCCAGGGAACCTTAAAGTGAGAGCTCCATAACCTCATTTGCTAGCTCTGATTCATTTAGCCATAGAAAAGATCTGAAGGTAGAGGAGAAATTTTTGACCAGAAAATTCAATCCCTAGTAGATGAATATGATGGTTCTGTGCTTTCAGACTCCTCACATATACTCTATATGACTTGGGGAACCAGGAGCAAACCTTTCTACGGTGCTAATTTAACTCTCCTCTGCCTTGGGCTCTGGAGGCCATGTGCATGGCTAGAATGGGGGTGGCAGGCTGTGAACCTCCAGATTCACTAACTTCATTTCTGCTTCTATTTGCTACACATACAACCCAATTCATGTCAATGCCCTTCCCCTAAAAAAAAAAAAAAAAACCTCTTTAAATAGAATATACTCCCACTGTCAGGCTAAAGGTACAGTGTTTGCTCATGAAAGACTCCTGCTTCAGGACTTGAAACCTGCTTGGAATCTCTCCGCAGTTTCTCTCTTATGCCCCCACCCCCAGATTCAAGAGGGGAAGTGCAGGGGTATTAGAGACTAAGGACCTTTTAACACTCCCTTGTTCCACTGGACTCTTATTCCATCCTCCAAAGTCCTACTGCCCTGAGGTATTAGGGTTGTTAGACCCTGGCCAGGGAAAGCTCAAGAGATGATATAATTGTTTTGTAAGCTTATTTTGCCTTCAGAGTGATGGTGACCTCAACAGAGGGCTTGGTTAGGCTTGATGTGTCTTTGGGGAGGTAGGGCAGGGGCTGAAGGGATTAAGGGGAAATCTGGACCCACAGGACTGGTCTTGGAAAGAGAAGAGGCCACACCTTGTTCAGAGCTAGAGACATGCGCAGGGAGGCTATTCAAAATTAAATAAGCACAAGGCCTGAAGGACTTAACGCGTCTAGGCCTTTGAGACCACACAGGAATAAGGCTCCTCTGGAGCTCTCCAGGGTTCTGAACTATTTCCCCAGAAGACCTTGGAGGCTCTGGGCAAGCGCCCTGCCTATTGGTTAATGTTGACCATAAATGCCACCGACTCAACTCTGCCCACTGCTGATACCAACTGCCTGCTTGGACCCACAGCCCACATGGCCTGAGGTAGTTCTAGCACAATTCCAATCACTCTCTATGGCTGCAGCCTGGGCTTTATGCCAGTAGCCTGGCTCCCTGGCCGAATTTTCAACAAAGGGTGAGGTTGAGAATCTTGGTGTATATGAAAAAAATATCTCCTATTCCCTCTGGAAGCTCAGGACAAAATGGACCTGGCTCTGGGACAAGGTGGCCATAGGGGAGTATGTACCATGTAGTATATCCTCAGATAGCTCATCAGCTCCTTTCCTCTCTTCAGTGGATGCTGTGAACACACCAGCACACACACACACTCACACATGCACACATACACACATGCCAGATTCTCCTTCCTGTCACTGCAGAGTCTATACTGCTGCAGAGAAGGTAGGGTCTCCTTTGTCTGCACTAAAGCAGAATGCACCTGCTTTGTTCTGATCATAGATATTATAGCAACCTGGCAAAGAGCACCAAAACATAAAACTTAAAGAAAACAATTATTTCTTTTTCTAAATTCAAGAGGAAAGAGCCAAGTGTGGTGGCATGTGCCTATAGTCCCAGCTACTAGGGAGGCTGAGATGAGAGGATCACTTGAGCCCAGGAATTTGAATCCAGCCTGGGCAATATAGTGAGACCTCCATCTCTAAAAATAAATGAATAAATAAATAATTTAACAAATAAATGTTTTTAAACATTTAAAAAGAGGACAGCTTGGAGTGGTGGCTCATGCTTGTAATGTCATCACTTTGGAAGGCTGAAGTAAGAGGACTGCTTGAACCTAGGGCTTTGAGACAAACCTGACAAACATAGCAAGACCTCATCTCTACAAAAAATAAAAAAAGTTAGCCGGGCATGGTGGTGCACACCTGTAGTCCCAGCTACTAGGGAGGCTGAGGCAGAAGGATCACCTGAGCCCAGAAGTTGAGGCTGTGGTGAACCATGATGGTGTCACTGCACTCCAGCCTGGATGTCAGAGTGAGACTCCGACTCTAAATAAATAAATAATAAAAAGAGGACGATATAGTCACTGTAAAAAAGTCCAGATAAGCACAAAAGAGAAAAACCACACCCTTAATCCTACCATCTAAAGCTATCCATGATTAACTTCTTGGCACATAGCCTAGGTCCTTGGGTGTGTATGTGCATACACATGTGCATGTTGGTAAGAGGCAATATAATGCCGTACTTAAAAGCACTGGCTTCAGGGAAGTTCCGCCCTATGCCATTTACCTATCTGTGTGGTCTTGACCAAGTTTCTAAAATCTCTGGGTCTCAGTTTTTCAACTAATGCAAGGAAAATAATAGTACCTTTCTCAGAGGGTTGTTGAGAGGACCAAATGAGATAATGTGTATGAAGTGTTTACTGCAGTCCCTGCCACATGATAAGCAGTCAATAAAGCATATATGTGGTAAGTGTATTTTTTATTATACACATACACACACCCATACAGAAATCAGTCTGTAACAGTGTTTAGTACCTTTTTTTTTTTTTGAGTTGGAGTCTCACTCTGTCACCTAGACTGGAGTGCAGTGGCTGCTCCCGGCCACTGCAGCCTCGACCTGCTGGGCTCCAGCGATCCTTCCTCCTCAGCCTTCCAAGTAGCTGTAACTACAGGTGCGCGCTACCACGCCTGGTTAAGTTTTTTGATTTATTGTAGAGATGAGGTCTCGCCAAGTTTCCCAGGTGGGTCTTGAACCCACAGGCTCAGGCAATCTACTCACCTCAGTCTCCCAAAGTGCTGGGATTACAGGCTGAGCCACCGAGCCCAGCTTAGTACCTATTTTAAAAACACAGATTATTCTCCATCTTAGATAAAAGTTGAAGACAGGATGAATGAGTTCAGCTTACTTCATTTCCATTTCCTATTGGACTTAACTTTGTAGTCCACAGTGGGAATAAGTAGGGACGTGGGTATAGACTGGTCACGCTAAGGAAGGACAAAAGCAGTCCTTGATCTAGGGCCTCTAGCTCTCAACCTGAGTTCTGCAGCCACAGCCAGGAGATAGCACGGGGCTTCTTTTTGGTCAAGGTTCTCTCCTCTTCTTAAGCTCTGAGTTCCAGCCCTTTAGCTCACTTGCTGTCATGAGAGGCCATCATTTTCTGCCTCTCTGCCTAGGAGTGTCCCATTCTCCTCCAGGGGATCCTTACATAAGTCCTTTGTCTAGCTTGGGCAAGCCTGCTTCCTCACTCCTGAGTCCTGGCAATTTGATTCCTTATCTACCACCCTCACCTCTCCTCACCAGCTCTACTAAATGCTTCTCTCTGAGGTCAGCACTGAGCTCCTAGTTAAAGTTCAATGGCCTTTTCTCAGGTGACCTTCCACTACTTTTGGGTATCATTGGATAGTGCTGACCAAATCTTTCTGGAAACTCTATTTTCTTTTGGCTTTTATGGAAATATTCTATTCCTACTTGTTTTGACCACCTTCCCTGCTGTTCCTTTTATTTATACTCTAGACATAGGTGCTCTTCCCAGTGTGGTCAATCGTTCTCTTTCTAAATGTTCACTCCTGGCATCTCATATAATCTTATTATTTCAAGTAATAGCTCTCTGGGCTTTTCTCCCAAACCTACATCTCTAGCTCTCTCTCAAGCCTCAGACCTACATTTCCATCTGCCTATGACTTCCACTGATGTTATACTCTTCTCCTAGCCTAGTTCTTCCTTTTAACTATCCTTATCTTATTAATGGCAGGCCACTTTTCCAGTTAAATAATCTCAAAAAATGAGGGGGAGGTCATTTTTAAAGTTTTTATTTTTGAAATAATTTTATATTAACAGAAGAATTACAAAGACAGTCCAGACAGTCCTTGTATACTCTTCATCTAGCTTCCCCTAATGTCAGCAGCTTATATAACTAGGGTACTTTTATCAAATCTAATAAATTAACACTGGTACAATACTATTAACTAAACTATAAACTTCAGGCAAATTTCTCTAGTTTTCCCACTAATATTCTTTTTCTGTTGCAGAATCCATACTGTATTTAATTGACATGCCTTCTTAGTCTTCTTAGTTTCTCAGTCTTTTCTTGACTTTTATGACTTTGACTTTTGAAGAGTACTAGTCAGGTATTTTCTAAAATGTACCTCCAATTTGGATTTGCCTGATGTTTTGTCATGAGTAAGGTTAGATTATAGATTTTTGGGGAAGAATACCACAGAGGTGATATGTCCTTTTCAGCATAGCATATCAGTGGGTACATATACTAGTGATGTTAACCTTAATCACACAGCATGGTTACAATTTTTCTCTACTATAAAGTTACCAGTTTTCTTTTACCATATTCTATTAACCAGAAGCAAGTCACTAAGTTCAGCCCATATTCAAGGAGACAGGAGAGAGGAATTAAGTTCCATCACCAAAAGAGTGGAGTATAAAAGAATTTGTGGATATATGTTGAAACTACCACAGTAACAAATACATATATTAGGAGAAATTTGTACAGGCTATGCAAATATCTTGTTTCTCCTTACAGCTTCATCCACTAATTTTGGCAATCAGTGGATCTTATCAGTGGTAATTAATATTATGATGTGTGATGGTAATTTTAAAATTTCCTTCATTCTTTCTACAAATAGATGTAAATTTTAACAAATTAAAAATTTTAATATATAAAATTGGGGTGTGGTCGCTCATGCCTGTAATCCCAGCACTCTGAGAGGCTGAGGTGGGAGGATCACTTGAGTCCAGGAGTTTGAGACCAGTCTGGACAACATAGCGAGACCTCATCTTGATTAAAAAAATCAAAAAATTAGTTGGGCATGGTGGGGTGCACCTGTATTCTCAGCTACTTGGGAAGCTGAGGCAGGAGGATCACTGGGGTCTAGGAATCAAGTCACTGTTCATGATTGTGCCACTGCAATCTGGACAGGGCAACAGAGTGAGACTCCAACACATACACACACACACACACACACACACACACACACACACACACACACACACACACACATTATTCTAAAAGAAATATTTGTCCTTTCTCCTCCATTATTTCTTCATTCAATCACTCATTCATATCAGTATGGATTAATGTATACTTATTTTATTTGGGGGAATATAATCTAATACTATCATTATTTATTTTGTTGCTCAGGTTGTTCCAGCTTTGGCCATTTAGAGCTCTTTTAGGTTGGCTTCTGTCTCCTTTTGACCTCCCAGGGAGTCATTTTGATATACCTCTTTCCCCTTTATCCCTATGACAAACTAGTCATGAACCTAGTAGGTGCTTCAACACATCTAACATGTATTTATTTGTTTGTTTATTTATTTATTTACAGTCCCTCAGCCAATATCTTGCATCAGGTCTTTCTCAACTTATTTCAGGATCACTGCATTGGTAACCCACTCACTCCCCACCTTGTCTTCTCTTCCTCCATCTCATTTTATGTATTATTCTTAAAATACTCTTCCGAGAATTAAACACTACTCTGATTATAATACTTCTTGTTCAAGACCCTCCAATGGTTCTCACCACTTAAAAACCCCTTAACCCCTCATTCAACATTTTAAAAACATGGCCCCAGCTGGGCGCAGTGGCTCATGCCTGCAATCCCAGCACTTGGGAGGCTGAGGTGGGAGGATTGCTTGAGGCCAGGAGTTCAAGACCAGCCTGACCAACATAGCAAGATCCCATCTCTAGAAAAAATGAAAAAATTAGCCAGGTATGGTGGCGTGTGCCTACAGTCCCTCAGGAGGCTGAGGCAGGAGGATTGCTTGAGCCCAGGAAGTTGATGCTACAGTGAGCCATGATTATACCACTACACTCTAGCCCGGATGACAGAGCAAGACACAGGAAGGAAAGAAGGAAGGAAGGAAGGGAGGGAGGGAGAGAGGGAGGGGGAAAGGAGGGAGGGAAGGAAGAAGGAAGGAAGGAAAGTAGAAAGGAAGGGAAGGAAGGATAAATAGAACCTAGAACATAATAAATGCTCAATAAATATTCATTAAAGAAAAAACATGGCCCCGATTTGCCAATCTGCCTGCTTCAATTGCTCATCTTTCTAAATCCTTTCTCTTTGCCCCAATTGTCAGACTTCCAGTTTCTATATCTAATCTGACTATATAATTTTAAGCCATTAAAAAAAATCTGTATTGTTTTCCTTAACTTGCAGAAGTAATACATGTTCAGTGAGGGGGACAAAACAATACAGAGATGAACAGAGTAGAAAAGGAGTCTCTGATTGTCTCTGTCCTCCCGTTTCCTCAGGTTGGTTTTAAGAATGAAGTAGCTTTTCTGAATTCTTCAGCATCTCTCCTATCTTCCTATTAAATTGCTATACCATAGTAAACAGATTTAGAAACATGCTTCTTAACATAAGAGCTTATAATATTAATCAGGAAAGGTTACATTAAAAAATATAGATATTTATGTTTATATTGAAACTTATACTTTCAAATCTTTTTCCTTATTATTCTCATTTAATCTCTGACAGTCCTAAGAGACAGAAACAGCATCTATCATTTATCCCAATTTTACAGAGAAAAAAAAAATCTGAAACCCTGCAAAGCTGAGCAACCCCCTTGAAGTCCCATAGCCAGAGGTAGGCCCCAATTTTCCTGGTCCCTTTCCTACTTTACCGCATAAAAAGACCATACTGATAACTATAACACAGCAAGCAGCAACACTAATGGCAGGGAGGCCAGAAGCACCCAGAACATTCAAACATTAGTGATCATGGCTTTACCTTGGGGAACGTGAGAATAAATTTGTCCCTTTGCTTCTCTTACATGATGAAGGCAAAACTGCAGGAGATCTCTCAACAGAGAGCAAAAGACAGGAATATATCTGCTCAACGTTGATGGCTTTCTATTTCCAAAGAAATGCCCTGCCTTCTGAAAGCTTCAGAGCTCTGCAGAACTTGAAAAGGAATTGAGAAGATGTGAGTCAAGTATGGCAGGTCAAAACTAGGGATGCCTAGCAGGACAAGTGATATACAGGTATCTGGCAGCACTGTCACATTCAATTCATTTTACCATTTGTGGATATGCACACATAATTCAAAAATAGGGAAACCATGAGCTGTATTACCTGGGTGGACATGATATGGTGAAAGAGCAAGATTTTTGACCATTTGCTACCCCACATGGAAAAAACATCAGAGAAAAAGACATTGTTGGTTTGTCACAACATTTTCAAACACATGGAGGTGAATAAAAAAGAATGTGAAATTTCTCCTGTAATTCAGAACTTTTGTGAGCTATTTTATACTTCCAGACTTTTAAAATATATGATAATATGAACAAATTTAAACATAGAGGGAATCAGATTATCCATCTTCAACATGTATTTTCCAGTGGTAACATTTGTGTTATGTGCATTTTACCATTATAAAAATATATATCATGAACATCTTTTTATGTCAATTCATATTAAAAGTTGCCTATATATGCCATGGAATGGATGTATCATGATTTATTAAATCAGTCCCCACCGATGAAGGTTTAGGTTGTTTGCTTCCCTATGTTGTAGCTACTATAATTATCATAATGTTATAATATTAAATACGTATTTATTTATAACTAATATAATGTCTTATAAAAGAAGTCTTTATACATTTGTCTATTTCTTTAGTTGAACCTATTCCTAGAAGCAGAATTGCTGAGGGGTCACTGGACATGCACACATTATGTTTAGAGACACGTTGCCATTTGTCCTCCAGAGAAGCTGTGCCAGTATACACTTTCACCACCTGGGTGTGGGAGAGACTTGGGTTTTGAATTCAGAAAAACCTGGATCAGTTCTAAGGTCAGATGGTTGTATGACCTTTGGCAAGTTACTTTTCTTAATGTTCCTTTCCTTTCATGGGTATAATATTACCTACTTTACAAGGCAAGTGTTAGAATGAAATGAAATAATAGAAAAAATGCTTAACAGCATGACTGGCATGTACAACAAATGGTAGTTGTTTTTTGCTTTTATGTTGCTCTCTCCTCATTTACTTTGTTTCCATCCAGTCTAAAGTATTCATCAGTCCCAATTTCTCTGCCACCAAAAGGAACTCCGGATGCTGACTAGCTTGAGCTTTTCTAATCAACAGCAAGAAGTGTTGTACTCTTACGGGGTTTGCGCTTCCCACAAAAGCCTTGAAGCCAATTTCCAGAGCTCTATCTTTAGTGATTAAATCACAAAGAGACAAACACTACTCTCTCTCTCTCTCTCTCTCTCTCTCTCTCTCTCAATTATCTTTACTAGGATCTTAATCAGGCCATGCCTACTCTCCAGGACACTGCCAGATCAGGCCATTTCAACAGCTGGCCCTTCTCTTTAAAGAATACACTACATTACAACCTAGAGACTACAAAGGACCCAGGGAAAATAGATGGGGAGACAGTCCTTGAGACCCATGCACCCTAGAACACTGGGGAGTTCAGGGAGAATTCGGATCCTGTGTCCTTCCATAGCCTGGCCCCAAAGCGCAGAGCTAGAACTGAATCATGGCTCCTTGGGCCCAAAAAAGTGTCAGCTTAACAGTTGTGTTAACCAGGGCCCAGTGACAACCCCTCAAAATGCCAAAAGGGGGCAGTGTAGTGTTATGGTTTAAAAGCATGGGCTTAGACTCCACACACCTGGGTTTAAAACAGCTTTGGCACTTATTAGCTTGTGTGACCTTGGGTCTCACTTTCCTTCTCTGTAGATTAAAAGTATACCTTCTTTACAGAGTTGAGAGGATTAAATGAAATGCTGTGTTTCTGGTGACAGGTGGCAGACAAGTAATAAGTGTTCATAAACAGCAGGACACACATATTCAGGGTGTACAGTTGAATATGATAGTCGGATATGACATGGGTTACCAAGTAAAGGAGACAAGAAAACTGAATTCATTCAGTTCAATTCACTCATTCATTCAAAAGATATCTAGTAAATGTCTATTATGTGAAAGGTACCTTAAAAGGCACAGGAGACATAATGGGAAGTAAAAATACATCTGGTCTCTGCCTAAGTTTCTTGTGAAACTTAGCCTTCAGAAGGACCCCTGTTAGTAGAATAATTATACACACATATGTAAAATTACAAATGTGAAAAGTGCAGTAAGGAGAAGGCCACTGACTAAGTCTAAGGATTAAGGAAGATCCTCTGTGATGAAACTGTGGCTGAGCTAAGAACTGAAATATTAGTAGGAGTCAACCAAAAAAAAAAATGTAGATGGCACAGGAAAAGCAGTCCAGGCAGCAAGAACACTATGTGCAAAGGCCCTAAAGCAGAAGGGAACCTGGGGCATTAAAGAAACGGAGGAAAAGCCAGTAAGGCTGCATGCAGTGATGGGAGTAATGTGGTAGGAGATGAACTGAAGAGGAATTCAGGAACCAGACCACATAATAAGGTCATATATGAATATAGTAAGAGTGAGTGGAAGCTGCAGATGTGTAAGGGGCTACACTGGGTATCCCTGCTACTTGCCAACACTTTTCTCTGATATCTCCTTTAATGTAGATGAAAGGAATAGGGCTTCACACAATTCCTGCTGTGACCATCCAGGAGAGGGAAGCAAAGAAGTAATCTGCAACAGGTCTCTTCCCAAAACAGGATGAGGTCTTCTGGATTCTTATTGCCCAAAGAAGAGCTAGATATAAGGGGGGAATATGGGTAAGGTATCCAAGGCTGCATGGCTCTTATCAGAAATCCTATACTGGGTGGTTGGCTGCCACTAAGATCCCTAATGTTTCCTAGCTGTTGCATAGTCAGTCCTTTGCCAGCCTCCACACCTCAGACTTCCTGCTCCATCAGATGCTCTGTTGCATTAGACATAATGACCAATGAACTAATAGCTCTCAGGCTGGGTGGTAGAGATGCAGAACTCCTGTGGGCAGGGACAGGACCTGGGGGTGGGTACAGGTCTGCAAAAAGCAGCTCTCAACTTCTGCGTGCTTCCTGGTAAACTGGCTAGCAGCATTCTTGGTGCATGTACTGTATTTGTACATGTGCATGCACATATACACACAGAAGCATGGTCTCTACAGTCTTGCCTCGTGAGAGAAAGTAGGAGTGGAGATCCCGAGGCAGCACAGGAGTGCCAGAGTATCAGAAGGTGGTAACTGTGATCCAGCATTCATGGTTTGTTTTGAATTAAAATATATACCTATTTAAGAGACTGGGTCTCACTATGTTGCCCAGGCTGGAATGCAGTACCTTTTCATAGGCATGATCATAGAGCACTACAGCCTCAAACTTCTGGGATCAAGTGATCCTCCTGCCTCATCTCCGAGTATCTGGAACTACAGGTGCACACTGCCACATCTGGTTCCCACCTAGGTTTTTTTTTTTTTAATTGGCTGGAAAGAGAAAAGGACTGAAGAGTGCTCGAGTTGCCTACCCCATCCTTCCTCGTAACCTCTCCCTGCCTGCAGTCCTGCTAAACAGGAAACCAGGCTTGGGTCCCTGCCAGGCCCAGGGTGAGGCAGAAAGCTCAGGAAACAAGAAGGACCCTCCTCACCATAGAAGAAGGCTGCTCAGAAATTTCTGAGCATATAAAATAAATCCAGCCCCTGCTGAACTCTTTTCCAGAGGAAGAAAAGACAAAAGTTGCTTCTACTCCATAGCATAGGTTAGCAGAGCCCCAGCAGGGTTCACAGAGAGAAGACCCAGGAGTTTCATGACGGGAGATACTGCTGTCTCAGTGAGAACAGACTCTAACTAAGGACCCTCCCCTCAGAGAAGCACAGGTCCCAGTGAAGCAGGGAACAACAGTAGTCTGAAGACACCCTAGGGCCATCTTGAGTTGATAAGGAAGGAAATGATGGTGCAGGATAAGGGCAGTGGTAGAAAAAAAAGACCTAAAGGAGAGAGGGCCAGAAACCAGGATACCTGTGGGTTATGAAGGCAGATAATTATAGGGGTTTTTTTTTGGCTATACAAGTGTGAAGGAAACTCCTAATGGAATAATAGATTGAGGCAATCACCATCAAGGGCTGCTAAAAACATTAGGTGAAAGGTTGAAGGGAAATGTCTATAATGGAGAGATCAGACTAACTACACTAATAACCAATTCAAACATCAAAAAAAGTAGGACAAACATATGGCATGTGCCTCCTGATGTGAATGATAGACACACCACACCTCAGAAAGTAAGCTGGAATGTATACACCATACCTCAGAAGTATTATTCACAAAAAGTTGAATCTGAATCAGACTGAATCTTGAGATCTAACTACCAATTTTCAGAAATGCAGGAGACAGAAGAATAGGATTAAAAAACACCAGAAGGATACAATCAACAAAATCCAGAATGTGAGAAACTTTACAGGACAAAGGACTGGGTTTTGTTTTGTTTTGTTTTTTTACTTAAAAAAAAAAAAACAGCAGGGCTGGGTGGCTCAGCCTGTAATCCCGCATTTTGGAAGGCTGAGGTGAGTGAATTGCCTGAGCCCACGGGTTCGAGACCCGCCTGGGCAACTTGGTGAGCCCTCATCTCTACAATAAATCAAAAAAATTAGCCAGGCATGGTAGTGCGTACCTGTAGTTCCAGCTACTTGGAAGGTAAAGGTGGAAGGATTGCCGGAGCCCAGCAGGTCGAGGCCACAGTGACCGGGAGCAGTCTGGGTGACAGAGTGACTCCAACTCAAAAAAAAAAAAATTTTAAAAAAATGAAAATAAATTTTAAAAAACCCAAATAAATTGCAAGAAAAGCAAAAGTGGCAGGAGTAACTTGATTAAAAGAGACATGTTAGCCGGGCTTGGTGGCTTAGCCTATAATCCCAGCGCTTCGGGAGGCTGATATGAGTGGATTGCCTGAGCCCGTGGGAAACTTGGCAAGACCTCATCTCTACAATAAAATCAAAAAATTAGCCGGGTGTGGTAGCGCACGCCTGTAGTTCCAGCTACTTGAAAGACTGAGGCGGAAGGATTGCCGGAGCCCAGCAGGTTGAGGCTGCAGTGGCTGGGAGCGTGCCACTGTACTCCTGTCTGGGTAACAGAGTGAGACTCCAACTCAAAAAAAAAGAGACATGTTAATCAAAAGTAATGTGTGAGCCAGATTCAAATAAACCAACTAGAATTTTTATGATGTTAAGAAATTATTGTTTTTAGGTATGGTAATGGCATTGTGGTTATGTTAAAAATTATTGCTTTTAGAGAAACATACTATAATGTTATAGATGAAATAATTATTCAAAATTATCCAGTGGGTGGGGTGTGGGTAAAACAAGATTAGCCTTGCACTGATAATTATTGAAGCTGGGTGATGAGCACTGGAGGGGGGGGTCATTTTACCTTTTTCTACTTTGTACATGTTTGAAAACTTCCACGGTGAAATGCTTAAAAATCGGACGGAAGTCAGCAGCCTGGATCTGCCTCCTTCTCTAGTCCACTGACATGTGGGGGAGTAATGGCAATGTAGACCTTTTCATGTTTCTTGAGCTCTCAGAGTTGGTTGACCTTTGAAAATGGAAACAGCAGCAGTACACTCTCCATTATTATCACTGGTAGGGTTCTCTAGGAAGGTCCTGCTCTACTAACAGGACTCTGCGACAGCCAGGGTGGGGAGGGGCAGAGACAGAGTCTCAGTTGCCCTCTATAGTTCCTCCAGCCCAGACTCATTCAATGGGAACTCCTTCTGGGGATCAATGGGAGCACACAGCATTTCAGTCTCCAGCCTGGTCTCACCACAGCTCTGTCAAGGAGGCCAAGGATGCTTCTTATTTGGTGATGAGAAGAATAAACCATCCCCTCACTCTTTCCCACAAAAATTCCCTTGGGAACCACTAACCAAAAAAGAAAATTACCAACCCTTTCATCATCATCAACTCTTAGACCAGAAATGATATAGTAATTTGCAATTCATTTTCACATATTTTACAAATAGCTTGAAAGAGGTTAAGGCGTCGGCCAAAGGTCATAACAGAAGCAGCAGCTAGGATATACCCAGCCAACTTCTTACCACTGCTGTGCACAGCACCTGCACTGAGGCCTGTGCCCTCACTAGCCTATCCTTATTTTCCCACCTGTTCAAGGATACTCAAACCAATTCCTCTTGTGGGAGCTTCCTGAGACTGACTGTCTGCTGTATCTTAGCCCCTGGTAAATTATGTGAAACATGAGTTTCCATCAGGAAGTTGATAAGGAGGCTGAAAGATACTCAAATCTCGATTCCTGTCTGCTCTCGTTTGGTGGGAATGTTTGCTGCATTAAGTACTACTCTCCAACTTGGTCTCCCTCCCTGACTTCACATAATTCTCCTTCTTCTCCAAACCACAAACCACCACCACTTCCCCCACATCATTACCCCTGCTTGGCCTTTCACTGAGTCTATGATCTCCTCTAAGCCAGGGCTGGAAGCAGCAGGCTAGCTGAGTGCATAGGACTCTCTGGAAGCTAAAATCCTCAGGGAGCAGCTTCAAGATTCACAGGAGACTCAGTGGAGGCCACTCTCACCAGCTGTTGCTATCATGGCTTTCCCTCCAGAGACAGGCCCACCCCCGGAAAGAAGGGCTTACATATTTGGTTTCCTTGGAAAATCCCATGCCTGGCACACTAAGAACAGGACATCCAGGCTGGCACTCTTCCTCTTCCAAGATCTCCAGATACTTTTCCATCACCAGAAGGATGTGTACAAGTCATACAATGTTGGAAGATCCAGGCAGGAACTCTTCACCAGCAGAGCTAAGTTTTTTGCTCACTAAATAGTAAAGGTCACAATCCTATTGATAACTTTTCCAGGCCAGGCATGGTGGCTCATGCCTGTAATCCCAGCACTTTTGAGAGGCTGAGGTGGAAGGACCGCTTGAGTTCAGGGGTTCGAGTACAGCCTGGGCAACAGACCGACATTTCACCTCTACAAAAATTCAAAAAATTAGCCGGGCATGGTGGCATACACCTGTAGTCCCAGCTACTTGGGAGGCTGAGGTGGAAGGATCACCTGGGCCCAGGAGGTTGAGGCTGCAGTGCACTATGATTATGCCACTGCATTCCAGCCTGGGCAAAGTGTGAGAAACTGACAAAAACAAACAAATAAGCAAACACACATGCAAAAAACAAAACAAGACAAACAAACCAAAAACTCCAAAACTTATCTAGCCCCACAACAAAGTTGGCAACACAGTTATTAGCTCTGCTACTAATGGGAGAGGAGCTGGACTGGCCCTCTTATGTTCTCCTATGTTCTTCTGAAAACACCTAATACTGCAAAGGGAGAGGACAGGAAAGGTCAGTTTGTAAGGGACTCAGACTACCAAGTCAGTTGGGAGCCCCTGCCCCAGCGGGGAACAAGAAGCAAGTCACTCCTTGTCAGAGCAGTCCAAGTTCTTCTCATCCTGTGGTCTGAGCTCAGACATCACTTTCTCATTGGAGCATTACCTGACATCCACAATCCAGTGTGAGAGGAGAACTTATTATTTCTCCTGTGCTACCTTGTTTTATCTTTTCTATCACTTGTTACAATTTGTAATTAATTTTGTTTGTGTGCTTTATTTGCTTAGTATCAGTCTCTCCCACTGGTTGGCCAGCTCATAAAGGCAGATACCATGCTGCTTTACTCATCATTTCATTCCCTGTGTCTGGTTCAGTGTCTTGCATAGCAGACACTCAGAAGGTATTTTTTGAATAATAAATGAATGCCCCATCCATGTATCCCCATGAATCTCCCACAATTCCCCAAGACATATCTTTAACTCTACTCACTAATTCCCACCTACTCATCACTCTCTAGGTCTTTACCATTCCCTCACTTAGAATCACCTTCCAATCTCCTCTCCACCCTTACTCATCCTTAAAGAAGCCAGCTGTATTCTCCTGTAGTTGTTTCATGAGAGCAAGTCTCTTCTTCACGAGGCTATAAGCTCTGAAGGTGGAAGTCATTAGCCAAGGAGACCAAAGGGGAGATGGGGTGATAACACAACACATTGTGGACAACCTAGATCAGACCATCATACAAATCAGGTTATGTCCTAGAAGCTATAGAGGCTTTGGGACTGGTTGAGAACTCACCAGTGTAGTCAGGAAAGACTTTCTGGAGAAGGGGAGTTTATTTTGACCTCTGAAGAATGGGTAAGAGTGGAACAGGCAGAAAAGGAGAGAATTATTAGAGGAGAGGAGGTCTCAAGGTGCCCATAGATGAAGGGAGGTAAAAGGCTTGGCTGGATCTACTAGAAAGAAAGTTGGCTTGAATGGTACAAAGTATGGCCCCTTTGCAGGGCAAAAGTCTAGAGTAGATGTCTCAAAAGCCAGTGGAGAAGTTCAAGCTTGATGTAGAAAAACTTAACTAGGTTCCAAGTTGTGAAGGAAATATGGGGCTGGGAATCATGATACCTGGGTTCTAGTCTGGACAATGCCAATTTCTAGCTGGGTAATGACCAAGCCTAATTACCCTTCTGGAAGTCTTTTTGCAGATCTATAAAATGGGCAAAAATGATTTTCCCAATCTACTTCACAAAGTGATTCAGGCACTCCGGAAACACTTTCATCTACCTTCAAATTTAAGATAGGGCTAGGACAACTGCACTCATAAACATTACACAAAGACAATGTATCAGGGCCACAATACAGGTAAAATGGAGAGCTCACATTTCACTGGAAAGAAAAAGATACATGAAGAAGATGGCACTTTTGTGATAGGCCTTGATATACAGGAAAAATTGGTCAAGGGCTTACAATTCCTTCCTTCCTCCCTTCCCTCCCTCCCTCCTTCCTTCCTTCCTTCCTTCCTTCCTTCCTTCCTTCCTTCCTTCCTCCCTCCCTCCCTTCCTTCCTTCCTTCTTTCCTTCCTTCCTTCCTTCCTTCCTTCCTTCCTCCCTCCCTCTCCCTCTCTCTCTCTATCGGAGTCTTTCTCTGTCACCTAGGCTAGAGTGCAGTGACACTATCACAGCTCACCGCAGCCTCCAACTCCTGGGCTCAAGTGATCCTCCTGCCTCAGCCTCCTGAGTTGCTGGGACTACAAGTGCATACCACCGTGCTCAGTTAATTTTTCGATTTTTGTATGGAGGCAAGGTCTCACTATATTGCCTAGGCTGGTCTCAAATTCCTGGGCTCAAGCAATCCTCCCACCTCAGCTTCACAAAGTGCTGGGATTACAGGTGTGAGCCACTGCACCAGGTCATAATTTCATTTTAAATGTGGTCATTCATGAGATCTCTTCTTGAATCTGCCTCTTTTCTCCTCTTAGCTACAGAATCAAGGTTGCGCCCTCTCACCTGGCCTATCTAGTTCCAAAAGATTTTTAACTTTATATTAAGTCTTGCTTGTTTGTTTGTTTTTCAGTCCAAGTCTTACTCTGTCACCCTGACTAGAGTGCAGTGGCACAATCATGGCTTACTGTAGCCTCAACTTTTCGGGCCTCACTTTCCCAAGTAGCTGGGACTAGAGGTGCATGCCATCATGACCAGCTAAGTTTTTTATTTTATTGTGGAGACAGGGTCCCACTATGTTTCCCAGGCTGGTCTTGAACTCCTGGGCTCAAGCAATCCTTCCACCTTGGCCTCACAAAGTGCTAGGATTATAGGCATAAGCCACCACACTTGGCCAACTTTATATTAATTCAATACTTCAAAAACTAATGCTGAAAATCAGTGTAGGAAAGATCAGTTTTTTCCATTCATTTCTTGAGAAGCCATATCATAAGACTCCAGCCCCTCAGTGAAACAGATTGTTGAGCTGGCTAACATCCCCATGAATCTCTCTTTCCTGTTTTCTTTGTCCAAGATAACTATGATGATCCACGATGGCAAGCAGAACACTAGAACTGCTGTTACCCCTACTGAAAACCATGGCAGACATGGAAAATCAAACATGTCACTTTTTCTCATAGAACTAGGACTCTGCCTCAGAATCCATCTTAACACAATGATCCAGGTAGCCAGTACTGATCAACGGGCATTGGTATAAAAGGTAAAAGCTGTTTATCAACTATGCTTTATATTGCTTATAGAGTAGAAAAGTGTAAAATGATTATGCAGGAATTCCCCCTGAGCTGTTGTGAACAGTGGGAACATTCATTGATACTGCAGAGGAAGTATTGAGACATTCCCTAATCTGGAAATTGATTTTTCATCTTAAATTCCAATTGAGATGGGATTCTCCCTGACAAGAGCTTTGAACTATAATCTTTATCTTCCCTACTGCTTGGCAGAACATAAAATGACAGAGCATAGCTCACAAGTAAAAAAGAACTAGAACTAAGGCATGGGGTAGCCACACCAGGTTTACAAGTAAAGTACTAATGGCTAAAGTATACAGTATATAAGTTATATCTCAATAAAGCTGTCCAAAAAAAAAGTTCAACACCAAACCAGCATTTGGTAGAGGTACATGAGGGAAGTAAACCCCTCTCAGAAATCATGAGAACAACAAGGCATTTAGTATTTGCTTCTGCACCCAACCAAAGTTCACCAAGAACTTCCTACTAATGGCAACAACTTCAAATTGTGAAACAAGTCATAAACATTCCATTAGACACTAGCATAAAGCAAAACGACATGGGTTATCAAAGAGGCTCAAAAGCATTGGGAAGAATACAAATCTAGACTGGATCAAAACACAGGCTAATTTCCAAGTCAAAGAGTATTTCCCAAAGAGTATTCCATGAAACACATTGGTTCTGTAAGATGTTAACAGATGTAACATGAAAAAAGGATCTACAGTTAAATAAGCTTGGGAAACACCAAGTTAAACAAAGTTGAAAGATTCCTTTACTGCGGGACTTCTCAGAGTCTTTAAAACGCTAGTGGACATTGTGATAGGACAGATTATGTAGTGTTTCTCAAAGAAATTTGTCTATGGGGACTTTTTTCTCCCATGAGGTATCCCAAATGACCCATATTTCTAATAATATACTATAGAAAATCTTGTCTAAACCATGTTTGGCCAAGGTCTTCACCAATTCTTTTATAAGGATAAAATGGGAAATTATTAGGGGAACTATAAATCATTTATACCTTATACATAATTATGTTCAAGTTAATGACATAGTAAAATATATGATATACCGTTCTCACTCCACAGTTCATATATAGTTAATTCAATAAATTTTAAAGTGCTCCTTAGATATTGTTCTAGATAGATAAATGGGGTAGACTCTGTTTATAAGAGCCAAGAGTCTGGTGGCCAGGACAGGCAAAACCAGATAAGAAGCCACAGTAGCTGGGCTTGTTTCTGCCTGGGTGTAACCTCTTGTCATACTTTTTAGGGCTAGAATAGTCATTCAGAAAACATCCTTCATGGCCATTAGTCCCTTCTTGTGCATACACTAAGATACCCCACCATCATCAAAGAAATTTAAAATTTACACTTAGTAGTCACAACCATCTGATCCTCAATTTGACATATCTGAATAACAACAAAAACAACAAAAGCAAATACAGACCTGCTTGAACTGGCTCCTAAGAATGTAAAGCCTAGAGGAAAATTCTCGTGGGCCTGTATCTACCTTCTCTCCCAGGCCAGACCCTCTGGGTTTCCTTTCTAGATGACATCCCCACTCCAGAGTCCCCCCCAGCCGGCAGAAGTTCACTTGGCTGTCCCACAGTGAGGCCTTTGTTGCGTGCCAATTTCTGAACTCTTTAACAGAGCCAGATCCAGAGCTGGTTCCCCTTCTTCCTTCCTTCCTTCCTTTCTCCTGCCCAGAAAGCCAGATTCCCACCAGAGTCTCTTTAAGAAACAATGACGTGTGACCCTGCTGAGCCACACCTCTTGCTTCCTTCAACCAGCACTTCTGGGTATCTGCCTAAGCCTGATTCTTCCCTTTCCCACACCCTCTGGGTTTCCCTGCACCAGTTGTCCCAGGCCTGCCAGAAGGCACAAAGCAGCTAAGTCCAAGAAGCTGAGTTTCTCGTGTTCCCTTTCAAGACACAAGGTTCCATCTGTTCTTTCAAGAAGGAAAGAAGGAACCTGAGAAGGAAAGGGTCCTATTCAGGTTTGAGTGAAGAAGCCTATTTTCTATTTCTTCTCACTCTGGGCTACAGGCAGTCAAGGGCAGCAGGCAGCTGGGGGCTGGGAATGACTCAGCCTAAACCCCAGCTACCATGGAAGCACCTGCCTACAGAGGCCACACTTGGGACCTCTGAGAAGCCAAGACATTTCTGAGTGATCTCACTCCAGAAGCCTGGTCCTTTGGCACACCTTGCCTGGAAGATAGCAGGCTGGGCTCTGCTTCTGCGTAAAGTGCAGCATTTCAGGCTGGTGTCCTTTTTCATTCTGACTCTTGCAGGTAATGCTATAACACACACACACACACACACACACACACACACACACACATCCATTCTAGAAGGAATCAGTGAAAGAGACCAGCTTAGTAAATCAGTTAGAAATAAAACCATAGGTTTGGCCAGAATTATGGTAAAAAGCCACGCCAAAAGCTGCAAAATAAAGCATTTAGACAACAAAGGATTTTATTTTTTCTTCACCAAAGTACTGTTGGAGAGAAAACTATAGCTCACTATGGCTCCTTGCTGTTGCCAATTCTCTTGCATTCATCAAGGCAGGTAACAGGGGAGAAGTAATCACTGGCAGGTTAGCATATTTCTCAGCAGCCCTTTTGAGGCTATGGGGCCAGTGCCACTCTGACCTTTGGCTTTTTAGGACTCCTAGAACCCCATAACCCCAAGAATGTAGCTTCAGCAGTGAAGCAAAGGAGAACAGCAGACTCCTCTATTATAAGAAATCCCTGAGGCTAAAAGGAACATAGGCCCCTGAATTTCCTAAGGTGATGATGGTCTCTTCCTCTATCCAAGTGTCCACGCCACAAAACATAGAGTCATCCTTAACTCCCTACCTCTCAACCTCACTTCCAAACAGGCATTATATCCTGCCTATTCCACTTGATTTTTTTCTTTTTTTTTTTTTTTTTTTTTTGAGTCAGAGTCTCATTCTGTCGCCCAGGTTGGAGTACAGTGCTAGGCTCAGGTGATCCTTCTGCCTCAGCTTTCCAAATAGCTGGAACTATAGGCGCATGCCACCATACCCAGCTAAAATTTTTTTTTTTTAATTGTAGAGATGAGGTCTTGCCAAGCTGCCTAGACTGGTCTCCAACCCCTGGGTTGAGGCAATCCTCTCACCTTCATCTCCCAAAGTGCTGGGATTACAGGTGTGAGCCACCACACCCAGCCCACTTGATTAGTATCTGTTCTTGCCTCTTTCTCTGCTTCTGCTTTAGTGCACGCCTTTCACATTTCTTACCTGGATTATTACACCCATCTTTATAATAGTTTTCCACTCTCCAATCTCATCTTCTCCAATCCTTCATTCGCCACTGAAGTGATAACCTCAACTCAAATTTGATCATGTTAATCCCTTTATTACAACTCTTCATTCATTCCAAATGTGCCCTTTTGTTTCTTCCTTCATGCCCTTTGCTTAGAACTCTTGTCCTCACCTCATCTTGTCAGTCTGCCAAGCTTCTGATACTCTTCCAAGCCAGTTCAGCAATACCTCATTCCTGACAACTTGGTGAGAGCCTTTCTTGCTTTCTTTTGGTCTTACTGGGCCTGGTTCTTACTTCTCTTGTAGTGCTCACTATCCAGTGCCTCAATCTGTTCTAGACTGTGCATATCCCTGGAGCAAGATTTTGTGTTATTGAGCCCAGCATAACACTTAGCAGAGAGCGGGTTCTTACTTAGTGTTTGTTGGATGAGGAGATGTAAGGGGCTAAAGGCCTGAACAAACCCAGTCCTCAGTTTGCAAAATAGAAAGGCAGAGAAGAGTGTGCCTCTCCCCAGGAGCCTGAGAAATACTGCTAGGTCATGAGGCACAAGGACCCACTAGGAGAATCCACTCTTAAATTGAAGTCATCTGACTACAAGGCAACTTAAGGTACCCAGACCATAGAAAAAATGCAGGTCAACTTTCCATAGCAGCTACATACTATCTTTATAATGTTCCCTCTGCCACTTTCAGAAGCCACTTGGGCCTACCCACTGAATTTATGTACCGACCTGACTATCCCCATCCCTGAGTGTCAGGAGGCAACAGGAGTCTGAAACTCCTTTCCAAACTCACATAGTCAAAGGATCAGAACTTCAACATTCCCCACTTTCTCTCAAGAAAGGCATCACTCTTTCTCAGGAACACCCTCCATTGATCTCCACTCTTTTCTGGCATGTATCTAAAAACCTTTCTGTAGCTGTCGGGATCCATCCTTCTCTTGGCCATTCACTGGAGAGATCTTACTTGTCTCTGTATCATTAAAATACTTGGAACCAGCCGGGCTCGGTGGCTCAGCCTGTAATCCCGCGCCTTTGGGAGGCTGAGGTGAGTGAATTGCCTGAGCCTGCGGGTTCGAGACCCGCCTGGGCAGCGAGACCTCATCTCTACAATAAATCAAAAAATCAGCCGGGCGTGGTAGCGCATGCCTGTAATTCCGGCTACTTGGAAGGCTGAGATGGAAGGATCGCCGGAGCCCAGCAGGTCGAGGCTGCGGTGGCCGGGAGCGGCCATTGCACTCCAGTCTGGGTGACAGAGTGAGACTCCAACTCAAAAAAAAAAAAAAAAAATACTTGGAACCGAGTAGATGCTCATGAACTAAACAAATGAGTTAACATATAACCTGGTTTAAATGAGGCCAAGCTAGTATTTCTCTCAAGCGTACAGAGACCCTGTCTGATGCCATATGCCATTCTTTAAGTTTCTTTGGCCTCTGAGAGCACAGAAGGCAGGGTGTTGCCTGACACAATTAAGTGCTTAAAAGCTCCATTTGCTTTTCTTGCAATAAATCTCTTCCTCTCCAATTACAGCAGAAGAAAAGATATCATAGACTGTACAGCTATACCAACTAGCCAGGCAGACAGACAAGGCCAGAGAGCCTATTGCTGTTACACTAACAATAGCCCAAACTCAACCCAACTGATCAACAGAGAGCTTTGGGCTGCTGGGAACTTCTCTAGATCAGTGAGGTATATGGCTCAGACACAGAGTTGACAACAAAGTGTGCCTATCCCCTGAAGTTTCTTTGGGAAAATCTGTGCTCAGAAATATTTAGGATTTTCTGGGAGATAAATGCAGAAGGAATGGAGTCTAGCAGATAGGTCTCCAAGAGGAACTCTCTTTCCTCTCATAAGGAGACAGGAAAAGATCCTGGGGAGCCCTGAGGGATAGAAAGGCAGCCCCTCCTCTGCCTTCAGGGGGCTCACCCTAAGGTAGTGAGCAAGAGAAGTAAACTTTTGATAAACTGTGAGCACAAGGAGGGCAGGGCCATGTGCCTGTGCCAGGCCTGGTTCAGTTGCTGAGTTTCAGCCAGGCCAATTAAATAATTGGTGTGAAGGGGAAAGGAGGGAAGCTACTCCCTTCAGGCAAACTCCCACCCCAAGAAAGGAGGCTCCATGCGGCTGTGACAACAGCAGCAGCAATAACAGGGCAGGGATCTCTTCCTCTTCTTCCCACTAGCTGAGAACTAATGCTTAAATTAGCACCTTGGAAACACCCAGATCAGCTAGTTATGCCTTCTCTCCCAGCTCTTGCCACTCCCCCAGGTCTCTTTTTCAAGAGTTTCTCTCTCAAGTAAATAGTTAAAAATAAAGATGCACTCCCCCTATAATTTATCTTTCCAAGTAAGGAATAGCCTCTGGATTCTTCCTACCATTATGGACGGGGGAAGGTTATTTAATGATGGAGCCCAAGGGACAGGCCTCTTTTTGGTCCAGAGGAATCAGCATTGCCCTGTTCCCTTAGGGCTCAGAAAGGCAGCCCCTCATCTGCCTTCAGGGGGCTCACCCTAAGGTAGTGAGCAAGAGAAGTAAACTTTTAATAAACTGTGAGCACAAGGAGGGCAGGGCCATGTGCCTGTGTTGCTAACCACTGTATCCCTAATGTCTAGTATAGTATCTGGAACAGAGCAAATGCTCAATAATTTCTGGTGAATCAATTTGCTAAATCAGTGGTATCAGGTCTCTATGATAGTATTTGGAAAGGAGAGCAGGGAGATATTGCTTAAACTTTAAATAGTTTATCTTCATTTCATAAATGGGAAAACAGTCTAAGGAGAAGAGACTTCCTAGAAGTCTCAGTAAATAATGGCAAAAAATGAAATAGGTCACAGTTGGATCTGAGCCTGGGACCCTAGTTTTTATAGTCTACCCAAATACCCCAAAGAATCATTTTGTCCTCTCTTCTGCCCTTTACCTCCATGGTATATTGTCTTGATTTCTTATGCCCCAAATGAAGGCTCCTGGAGAAACACCACCCAAGATTCTGCTGGTCTCAACAATACACAGGGCATGTCAGGAATTTTGGAGTGCCTCTAGACTACAACCTGGAAACAGAGGTCAAGAAACAGTGCAATGTGTATGACTCTCAAATGGAGGATAACTAATATTGTTCTTTCCATAAGACTCTCACTCAATTTCAACAAAGTACTCTCTTGCAGACAAGGGCTACTTTAGCCCTCAAGAAAAAATTCTGAAGGCAGCCACAGTTTTTCTAAGTACCTTCTTGCCACAAACACTTCTACTCCAGGGCCATACAGACCAGAAGCGGCTCAGGAGTCCTCTACACAGTCAAACCACTATTCAGAACTTCAGATAATAACAGAGGCACTAAAGACAACTGAGGGAGCCTAGTGACCCTATTCCTTCTCTCTTTCCTTGGACAGCTATTTCCTCCTTTCTCAGGAACCCCAGATGGGAGACAAGAACAAACTTATTGCTTCCTTCTCCTGATTCACTTGAATCTCGTCCTTCATCCACTTTCCCTTCTGGTTCTTGATTAGATGTGAAGAACTGAAAGAGACAATCTAGTTTGACAAGACAGCCTGGCTAGAAAGAGAATCCAGAAAGGGAAGTTCAGTCAGCCCAAAGTCCTTCTTTAAGTTCATGGGATGGAGTTCTCTCCAGGATTTTCTGGCTCCCAGATAATCCAATGAAGGCATCAGGCTAGGAAAGAGTCCTGCAGTACCTCTCTCCAGTTTAACATTGTACACTTCTATAACACTTATTTGTTTTGGCTTCTAGAACTGTCTAAGTAGTCACAAAAGGAGAAAAAGACCACTTGTCTCCTGCTAGGAAGCCACTAATAATTTTCTCTACCAGCCTCCAAAAGTTGACATAGAGGCAATGATGGTCACAGCCAAGGCAGCTCCTTACTTGCCCAAGAAGCTACAAAGCACAGCTGTCAGTCACGTGGTTGGCAGGGCCAAGGGTAGACTTGTTCCTGGCCACCCAGCCTAACACACACCTCAGAGCTTCAGAACTTAGACAGCCCAACTCAGCTCCAGAAGAGATTAGAGAATAAGGCATCCACACTTTCAGGTTCCTAGGCCACCTTGTCTCCTTCCAATTCATGCTCAGGATTCAAGAGAAAAAAGCGAGCACATCTTAGGTGTTCCCTCTCTTCCCCCTCTCTCTGAACCAGCTGGTAGGCCTCCACGTCCCCCACCCCGTTGATGGGCAGGCTAGCGAGTCAGGCAGCCCCCCGGGCGGTGGCCAGCGGGCATGGTCTCCCTTGGGCCTGGCCTCTGTGCACCCGCCTTGCCCTCCCCCTTTCATCCCCTCCGCGGCCGGCAGCGATGACATCATTCCTCACTGACTCGGGGACCGCGGACAGAAGGCAGGATCCGCGCCCAGCAAGGACTCCGGCACGTAGGCCTAAGATGATGGGGGCTCTTCCGAACGGGTGGGTTCAGGCGGTTGCAGCGTGGCCCTACTTCCTCTCCAGTCGGTTCCCAAGCGCTCTCATCTGCACCCCCGATTCTCCATCTCACGGCCGCACACTCTCCTTTCCGGTTCAGATGCCCCCAGCCTGGTCCGCCCGTGCACCCCTCCGGAGAAGAACGGAATTCCCAGGTTCTGACCGACCCCCTGCCCCCACTGGTCCCTGGCCCTGAACTCGCGTTCCTGTCCACGTCCAACGGACAGGCCCCTCCTCTTCTAAAAGCCTATTCCCAGTCTCTCTTAGCCTGTCGGCTCCCCCGCCCTAAGCATCACAGGCCTCTAGGGCTAAGCGCCTCCCTACCTCCCATCCCAGCCCCCTGGGCCTGCCGCCGGGATTGCCCCATGACAGTTCCTTTGCCATCCCCCGCTGTGGGCCTCCACTAGCGGTGTGCACCATTGTGCCCCCTGCGTCCCACCCGACGGCACAGCCTCCGCCGTTCCCCTCTGCCCTTACTGGCCCCTTTGCTCTCACTCCGAGTATTCTCCCACGGTTTTCTTGTCTTGCAAGTCCCCTTCCCCCGGCAACGCGTTTTCAGGGCTCTCTTTGCCCCATCCGGTGGCGCCCCCTCCGCACGATCCCCACGGCCTGTCTTCCTCCCCCTCAAGAGGCGCCCCCTCCCGGCCTTGGCCGGCCCGCCGCCCGCCCCCTCACCAGCGGCTGCATCTCCGAGTGCGCGGTGGGCACCTGGAACCGGTCGATCTCCTCCATCATGGTGCCGGCGGGCGAGCGGGCCAGGGGCCGGGCGCGACCGGGGACGCCGACAGGACCGCGCGGGGCGGCGGCCCCAGGAGCCCGGCGGGTGGTGCAGACTAGGCCGCCCTGGACCAGTCGGGCGGGCGGGCAGCCGGGCCAATGCAGGGGTGGGCGGGGGCAAGAGGTTCACAGGCTCGCTGAGGCCGGCGTGGCGCCTTGGGCTCGCCTAGCGCTACAGCGGCTGTGGCCGGGCCGAGCCGCAGGTCTAGCCTCGCCTCCTACTCCGCCGCCGCCTCCTGTCAGCAGCTCAGCCACTGCGGTGACTCGGCAACTCCACTTCCGGGTCCGGGACACCGCCCGGGTACTGCATTATTCATGAGGAGGCGGTGTCTGGGCACCCCAGCCCCTCCCATATGCAGGAGCTCCGAATGCGCGTGGCCGCCCGACGCATTATTTCTGAGAGGGCGGAGCTTAGTGGGGACCGGCTCGCCGCGCGCCCAGCCCCACCTCGTCCCCAAGTCGGCTGGAAGCGCCAGCGCGCCTGCGCCTTGGCTGCCGGTCGGTTGCTAGGTAACCGCGTCAGGGAGAAGTGGATCCTATCCTGCAAGGGCAAGGGGACCCACAACGACGCTGTCCCTAAAGAACCCCTGTGATTGGGAAGTGAAGTGGAAGAGAGTCCGGATTTCCTGTGTGTGGTGGAGACAGATACATTTTTTGTCTTCAGGAGAGGGAGCGTTTTGTAGGCTTTCTGGGGATTGAGATGCTTCCTGCTTCTGCGAAGATACCCCTTAAGCAACTTCATAGGCAGGTATGCACACCCCATCTGACTTCTCTTGATGACCTCTGATCTTTGCTGCCAGTGGCCACTGATCATACCTCTCCTACTGATCCTTGATCTTATTTTCTCTGTTGACCTCTAACCTCTCCTCCGTGAACTCTGGCAAGTGCTACCACTGACCTTTGACTCGGTCCTGCTCTGTCCCACTAATCCTGGTCTCCTCTCCCATACTACTCCTAGTCCACTGTTTCTTAGCTCTCTCCTACTTGCTTCTCCCTCATCATTCTCATCCCTTCACTCTACTCCCTCCACAGACTCATCCCAACCAGTTGATCCTCAACCTCCCCTCCTCCATTCCCACCAAACCATTTCTCATTGTCCCCACATTCTTGTTTCAGAGGAATTATTTATCCAACCCCTTGCTGTATGCCTAACACTGGGCATGGTAGGGACACAGGCCTTGCTGTTTGGGAGCCCACAGAGGGGGTGCAAGAAAACTGGACAGGAAACACAGAAGAGATTATGTGCAGGAGTTGGGTTTAGATTTTCTGTGCTGGGACACTTGTGAAGAAAGAGAAGTCAGGCAAAGGGGAAAAGGAGAGAAACATTTTTCCATCCCTGTCCCCATCTGCCTACTGCACAACCCAAACACTGGCCTCCAACTATTTCTAGAGCCTTATATCTCTCTCTTCTCTGTGAGTCCCCCTGGTCCACTGCCTGTGATCCATTCAGCTGTGTGACATTATGTTCTTATTACCACCTGGCCAGTTGTCATCCCTTCTCCTGGAAAACCCAAGAGTCACCATCTTTAACCCACTGAGCACAGAGTTCTCCTTTCCTCCTCAGCATCACCATGGAAAGTAAGGTAGTCCCAGCTTCTCCAGGAGCCCTGTGTGGTGAAGCAACTCAGTCCTTTAGAAATAACTTTTTCCAAGCCCTTCATGAATTACCACTCTGAGGTTAATGTGCAGTTTCTAGCTCTGTAATGGACTTCTATTTATTTATTCTAAATTCACCTCACTCAAACATGGATATATTGAGGTTTAGAGAGGAAATCTGTGACCATGCTATTTACGGCTTTACATATCTTGGTCTGTTCTTCTCCATATTAGCTTTGCTCTTCTGCTTCTTTCACCTGGCCTTCTGTAGCAGATGGACATATCTTTCTCGGATCTTGGCAGCCTTGGGGATGCTGCTATTTCCATATGGTCATGTCCTAGTTTTATGTCAGGGTTGAGCTATATTTTGAAGTTCCTGTACTGTGCTTGGGCCTACTGATCCCTTAATTTACAGGTAGTTTGTTTTATCATCAACATTATTGAAGTCTGATTTACATACAATATTAATAAAATGGATCATCTTAATTGTACATGTTGACAAGTTTTATCAAAGTTATGCACTTGTGAACCACCATCACAGTCAAGATAGGATACTCTATCCCAAAAAGTTCCCTGTGCCTCATCACAGTTACTTCTTCATACTCCCTTTCTCCCTCAGGTAACCACAGCTCTTCTTTCTGTCACTACAGATTAGATTGGTCTTTTCTAGCAACTTGCAGTTTGAACATGCCTGGGGATAAGTTTCTCCAGCCTATTAGGGGAGACATTAGGTACTAGTAGCATTGAGAGCAGAAAGAGGTGACAACAGATAGAAAGCAGAGAAACCTGGGTCAACTGGCCCTGCACACATCAGAACTGCCCCCGGGAAGGGAGGGGTGCTTTAGTACAGGGTAAATATTGGTGTGAGAAAAGATTGGGTGTGAGAAAAAGTTGGGTTGTGCAAGACTGTATTCATCATCCTCTTGTCTCAGTGAAGCTCAATTTGAGTCATTGCTAATCAGGTGTGGGATGATCTAGAAATGTGTGAGCAGTTGTCTCTGTCCTCTGGGATCTCAATTCAGTGGGGAAGAGAGAACACAGACATAAAAAGATAAGGGAAGATGGGATGCCTGAGGATGAAGGGGAGAGAAGCATGTTGGTTGGAGCAGCAGAAAGGCTACAGGGAGGAAGCAACTTGGACGTGGATGCCTGGAGTGGTGAGAGAAGGTCAGGGTTGGGTTTATTAGGGAATAGACAAGAGTTTAAATTTCATTTGTTCATGTCACTCCACTGATCAGGCCTTTTAGTTACTCTCTGTTGCTCTCAGGATAAATACCAAAAAGTCCAGTTTGTTTGGTATGGCCTACAAGGTCCTGCATGGTCCGGCTTCTGCTACTCATCCTACTTCAGATCTCACTGTTGCTCTGTAGTTTCTACAGTCCCAGCAAACGGAACTGCCCTCACTTCCTGCAAAGTGATGTTCACACTCTTTTTTTCCTCTAGACCTTTGAAACTACTATTTCCCTCTACCTTCCTGGTACAATCTTTTCTGTCTTCTTCTGCCTGCTCTACTCCACCCTGGTCCAAATCCTTCATCTCCTAGTCATTCAGATCTCAGCTTGGCCTTCTTATTCTCCTACAAGGGATTACATGGATCTGTCTTCTGAAGACAGGATAGGGTGATATACCCACTAGACCATAAACTCTGTTATGGCAAGGGTCATGTCTGTCTTGTTCATTGTTGATTCCTCTGTCCTAACACAATACTTGGAATATATTAAATTCTGAGAAGATGAGTTGAATATAAATTCTGAATGCACCCTAAGTTGTTCTTTAGAAATTCTCATCTGAGTGTGTTTGAAGGATTGGAAGGGGTGAGATGAGGAGACTAGTGAGGAGTGATAACAAGTGATAACTGTATATAAGCATGTTTTTCTGGATTCATATTTATATCTGCTTTGGCAATAGGGCTATGAATGATTTAAACTTGAACCACAGGTATCCATTCCTCAAGAGCTTAGTATTGGAGACTAAGAGGACTAAGAGGTAAAAAAATATTGATGATGTAAATATTCATACAATAATTATTTATTGTTATTTGTACTAGTATTGGTGATATAGCAAGAACAAAACAAACCAAAATCTCTTCTTGTGGGGCTTATCTTTTAGTTATAGGTAAATAGGTGCCAAGGAGAAAAATAAATCAGTGAAGTGGACTAAGAAGTTCAGGGAACCAGAAGATTATAATTTAAAGAGGGTGGTCAGGCCAGACGCAGTGGTTCATGCCTTTGGGAGGCAGAGGTGAGAGGATTGCCTGAGCCCACATGTTTGAGACCAGCCTGGGCAACTTGGTGAGACCTCATCTCTACAATAAATCAAAAAATTAGCCAGGAGTGTAGTACGTGCCTGTAGTTCCACGTATTTGGAAGGCTGAGGCGGAAGGATCAACTGAACCCGGCAGGTTGAGGCTGTGGTGGCCATGAGCATGCCACTGCACTCCAGCCTGGGTGATAGAGTGAGACTCTGACTCAAAAAAAAAAAAAAATTAACCAGTCGTGGTCTGGGCATCAGATGAGACTCCTGCTCAAAAATAAATATATAAATAAATAAATAGGGTGGTCAGAGAAGACTTCACAGAGGTGACGTTGGGGCAAAGGCCTGAAGGAAATGAGAGTTAGCTATGTGACATGGTGGTGGGAGGAGGGGAGGTCGGGGGTAGAGGGGCGGGGGGATGGGGATGAGGAGGGCACATTCCAGACAGATGGCATGGCAAGTGTAAAGTTCCTGAGATAGAAACCTGCTCCACATGTTCTGGATCAGCAAGGAAGGGAGGGGGAAAGTGGCAGAAGATAAGGTCAAAGTGGTGCATCACCCTGCCTCATAGGAGTTAATAAAATAACCCATGGCATATTAAATTGGTTATGATGGAGCTCCATGAATCATAATTTGTAATTAAAGTGTATGAATGTCAGGGACCATAAACCATGACCAGCTCAAAACATCACTGGTAATGCCCCAATAGCAAAGTGTCCTTCCTGAAAATTGCCATAATGCCAACTGGTTGCATATATACATGTGCGGGAGGAGCTTTGCAACATTGCCAAACATTGCCTGGCAGCCAGACTTCTTAGTAGAAAGCCGAATTAGAGTCTTCTGTGAACTCCAGTTAAAAGCTAATTTTAGTTTATGACTAACAAATTTTAGTACCCCTTTATAACTCAGTTGGTTACCATAAAAAAAAAACAAAACACCAAAGTCTGTATTTTACATCATTTGCCTGTAAAAGCCAAAGAAAAGACCTGCATTTTGGATCATTTTATGGTCTCTCAAGAGGCTCTATGGGTAATACTTTTAGAAATATTGATCTCGATGAGGCATAACTAGGGCAGGGGAGAGTGGGCAGGACAGAGTGCAAGGCCAAAAGAGAGTTTTGGATGATTCAGAGATTTTGAGTCTGGTGATGAAGCCTGGGATCCAGAAAGGACAGGAGGGGAACAGGATCTAGGGGATGTTGATGTGTCCAAAGTAAGATATCCTTACTCTTGTGACCCTTCTCCTTGGTGTCATTCTTACACCAATCTTCTTCAAGCCCTAGATATGCTCTTTCAGCCCTTACTGCCTAAATATCTCTCAAATCAAACCGCATTTTCCATATTCATTGCCACCTTCCTAGCCCAACCTATAATTATCACTCACCAAAAATGCTGTAAAAGCCTTCTAATGGCCTTCCCCTCATCCACTCTTGCCCTTTCCAATTCTTTCTCTGTACTGTACCCAGAACAATTTCAAACTGTCAATCTGTTTACACCATTTCCTGCTGAGACCCCTTCAGTGACTTTCCATTGTTCTTAAGATAGGGATCAAAATTTTAGATAAACCTTCCAGAGGCCTGAGTCTCTAAAATTTTTTTTTTTTTTTTTTTTTGAGTTG
>NW_007056324.1:396668-427817 GCF_000164805.1 Carlito syrichta | reverse complement strand
TTTTGAGTTGGAGTCTCACTCAGTAGCCCAGGCTGGAGTGCAGTGGCACTTTCATGACTACCCCAGCATTGACCTGCTGGGCTCCAGCCATCCTTCTATCTCAGTCTTCCAAGTAGCCAGAACTACAGGCACCACACCCGGCAAGTTTTTTATTTATTGTAGAGACAAGTTCTCGCCAAGTTGCCGAGGCTGGTCTCAAACTTGCGGACTCAGGCAGCCCACTCACCTCAGCCTCCCAAAGTGCTGGGATTACAGGCTAAGCCTCCTGAGCCCAGCCTCTAAATCTTAACTTGTACCACTCTTTTCCCATTACTGCTGTACTTTAGTTCTACGTGCTGTCCCCTCTTTCTGGAATGCTCTTCACACCCTCCCTCACCCACATACCTACTCCTAAGAGTTCAGCAGAAGCATCAGTTCTCACAACCCACCCCAATGTCCCCTGCCCTGTTATCAACGATTGGGTTTAGTTCCTCTATTATATAGTCTCATTTCTCTGTGTTTCTTTCTTTCATAACATGCATCACAGTTTGTAATTATTCACGTTTGTGTAATTATTTGGTTATTGTATGTCTTTCCCATTAGATTATAAGCTCCTCAAGAGCAGGGCCTGTGGATGTTTTTGCTTACATCTGTATTCTCAGCTCTGAAAACAGTGATTATCACAGAAGAAGCAAGCTCTCAATGAATGATTGTAGAATAAATGTTAGAATGTGGTGGGAGAGGTAGCATAGAGTGCTATGGAAGCATGTGGTAGAGGATCCTAACACTGATTCTGGGGGAAGCAGGGACAACTTCTGGGAGGAACACCAGTATTTAGAGGAAGGAGAGTCCAAAATGAAGAATAAGGAGTAGCCAGAGAAGTAAGAAGACAAGGAAAAAATAATGTCCCAGAAGCCAAAGTAAGTTATGGTCAGCCATGTTGTATGGTGCTAAATATCAGTAAAGATATCAGTAAAGATAAGCACTAAGCTATACTTTAGATGTAATAATTAGGAAGTTATTGAGAACCTTGGAAAAAAGCAATTCCGGAGAGAAAAAGTTAAGTTGAATTGAGCTAGGAAGGCAGTCAAGACCACTAGGCAAGGATTAAAAAAAAAAAAGATTAAAAACTTTAATATATTGAACGCCAAGGGGAAGGACACTGGATGGAGATAGAAGTTGAAGATAAAGGAAAAGGATTAAATAATGACTAGAGCCAGGTCTCTGAGGAGATGAGAATGGATCAGTTGTGGACAGGAGGAGGAACACTTTGTAACAGGAGGAAGGAAGAATGGATGCAGTTGATGATAATTTTGAGGTTTAGCAGCAGAAAGTTGAGAGAGATTTTTCTTCTTTTCCCCTAGTAGTGTTATGGAATTCCTTCTGGAAGTGATAACTAGAAAACAAATTTTGCCAATGGCTGTTCCATTTTGTTATGATTACAGTCATGCTATTTTCAGAGTTTTGGTCTGAGGTTTGTCATGCACAATTATCAGATTACGAAACAGCTGTGAGCATTTGAGGCCAGAATTTGGTCTCCTCCCCTGTGTGCTGTGGAACCTAGCACATTGTTTGTACTTGGTATGTGCCAGGTACTCGGATAATAATGACAGAGGGCTCTTGTGCTTATTGCTGGACTTTGCAGCCTGCACGCTGATGCTAAGGAGAAATGTTGATTCTCTGGCTCCAGCTGTGAGCAAGCCACATGAAATTGTTTTCTGCCAGTTACGAATTTGTATGGAGTGTTCAATCTTCACAGTCACTGAGCACTGACAGAATTGTGTGAAAGAAGCAAGCACAGGACACAGCTGTTGATCAAACTTTAGTCTCACTGCTTTGAGTCTAACAACACTTTGTCCTACTCATAGAGTCACTGGATTTTGGTATGTATGGTGGACTTATGTCCTCCATTTATCTTACCTCCTAGATTAAGAATCCTGGGAGTGGGAGTCAACCCAACCTTAGTTCTTTTTTAGCTGTCATCCTAGTTACCTGGCTTTTAGTAGATGCTTAGTAAATACTGCATGAACAAGCTGGACATGGTGGCTCATGCCTGTAATCCCAGCACTTTAGGAGGCCAAGGTGGGAGGATCATTTGAGCCCAGGAGTTTGAGACCAGCCTGGACAACATAGTGAAGTCCCATCTCTATTTAATAAAAAAGAGAAAGAAAAGGTATACTGGATGAATGAATAATTACTGAATGAATTAGTTGATGAATAAATAAATAAATGGTGGAAAGATATGTATGGCAATACTCCAAACACTAACTATGCTTTCTTGGCCTGCAGAAGTAATTCATGCCTCCTTCATCCTAGTCAAAGCAGCCTAATCTTGTTCATTATGTAGGGACCCTTGCCCTAATGTTAATTTTATTTTTCCTACTTTTATTCTTACCTCACATTCATTTTTTTCATTAACTTATTTTTCCAATGTTTCATGTATTTAGTCTCAAATCTTGTTTGGAAAAAAGTGAGAGTATAAATGCATAAAATAATCCAATGATCCTTGGATAGATACCCGGTTCAGTATCTTTGCTCATTATTTTGTTTCCTCTGCACAGATTGCCCAAATCTTCTTTACCCCTCCTGCCTTTTACAGACTTGGCAAACTGTAAGTCACATCTACGTAGGTCAGCTCACTCTAGTTACCTCAAGTAAAGGGGGGTGAAAGAAGAGGGCAGTTGTATATGTGGGGAATTGTAGGTGGGTATTATAAATATATAGATAACCTAGAATTGGAATTGAGTCCAGGTGTTTGAGACCAGCCTGGGCAACATAATGAGACCCCATCTCTAATAAAAAAGAAAAAGAAAAGATATACTGGATGAATGAATAATTACTGAATGAATCTATTGGCTCTAGAACAGGTATGGGATCAACTACTTTCTCCATAACTCTCATGGCCTCTCTACTTGCCTTAGCAACTATATATCATTCCCTAGTCTCATTTCCCAAACAGTCAGCTTTTCCATGGTCTCTACTCCCTCATAACTTTAGAGTATCTCCAGTTCATTATGTCTGTTCTGGCCTCTTTATCACACAAACATTTGTATCAATATCTCTATTCAACTACTAGTTCTCTCTGTAGTCCTAGTTCAAACTCTTAGAGAGGGATGCTAATTGACCCTACCTCCATTCATACTAAGCAATGTCAGTGAGCAATAAGATCCTAATGGCTCTCTAAGCAGCCAAAACTATGGGTAGGGCAGTTTCCCTCAGAAGGAGGTATTATCTTTCCTCAGCTTCTCTAGTGCAAGTTATAACTTTTTTTACTCTAAAGTAACTTCTTCATTGATTCTGATAAATCTCTTTTTTATGAATTGTGCAGGAAGGGGCTTCAGATTTCTTCCAGTCCAATGCTTTCATTCAGGGCTGATATTTACATTACAAAAAGTCCTGTGTTTTATAAAGACTTTTACTGTAGGATTTTTTAAAAACGCGTTTCCACAATGAATTTTAAAGTACAGCACACTTTACATATAACTCTTTTGTTTTGTTTTGTTTTTTGAGTCGAAGTCTCACTCTGTCTACCAGGCTGGAGTGCAGTGGTATGCTCACGGCCACTGCAGCCTTGACCTGCTGGGCTCAGGCGATCCTTCCACCTCAGCCTTCCAAGTAACTGGAACTACAGGCACACATAAATATATATAACTCTTAAAGACCTTGATATAGGGGATCTATATTTTGGCCATGATGAAGCAATTAATACTGGACTTGCCCTCCCACTGTAAATGACTGTAAACCTGGACACAATATTTTTAGGCATTGAACAATAGATAATGGACAACAAGACAATGATTCCTGAGAGGAGAGAAACACCCAACAGGAGCTGCACATTCACCCTCACTCTCTGCCTGGGAATAATTTTCTGATCATGGCTTAGGGAGATAGAACCAAAGGAGAGCATGATGGTTGCACTGAGGTAACCTAGGTGCTGGAATTAGCAGGCAATGACTTTAAAGCAGTTGTTATAAATATATTTATGGACCCAAAGGAAATATTGTTATGATGGATGAACAGATGGGGAATCTAAGCAGAAAAATGGAAACAATAGAAAAATACAATATCAGAAATGAAAAATCATTGGATGGACCTAACAACTGAATATGAAGTTGGATCCATGGAAAGTATCCAATGTGAAGAACACAGAGAAACAAGATTTTTTTTTTTTTAAAAAGAAAGACCCTTAGTCACCTGTGGGAATATATCATATATGTATTTGGAATGTGTATGTAGTTAGAATACCAGAAAAAAAAGAGAGGATGAGGCAAAAAATATCTGAAGAGATAATGGTAAAAAATTTCTCAGTGAGCCCCAAACAAGAAAAATACAAATAAAACTACATCTGGTTCTCTCATAGTCAAACTACTGAAAACCAAAGATAAAAATAAAATCTAGGAACCACCGGAGAAAAACGACACATTGCATATAGGGGAACAATAAACTGAATTATGGCTGACTTCTCATTATAAACAGTGAAGGATAGAAGACAACAGAATGGCATATTTAAAACACTGAAAGAAAATTACTACCAATCCAGAATTCTATCTTCAACAAAAATACCCCTCAAAAAGGAGGATGAAATAATTACATTTTTCAGATAAACTAAAGCTAGGAGAATTTGTCATCGTCATCACACCTTCACTACAGGAAACTCTAAAGGAAATTGTTTAGGCTGAAGGAAAATAATACCTGATGGAATATTTGTCTATGGGAAGGACCAAAAATTATTACTGGTAAATATATAAGGTAAAATGCTAGCTTTTTTCCCCCTTATATTAATTGCCTTTTTTTTTTTTTGGCATCAGAGTCTCACTCTGTCACCCAGGCTGGAGGTCAATGGCACACTCACAGCCACCCCAGCCTCGACCTACAGGGCTCAGGCGATCCTTTTGCTTCAGCCTTCCAAGTAGCTGGAACTACAGGCAAGTGCCACCATGCCCGGCTAATTTTTCTTGATTTATTGTAGAGATGAGGTCTATGCCAAGTTGCCCAGGCTTGTCTTGAACCCATGGGCTCAGGCAGTCCTCTCACCTTGGCCTCCCAAAGTGCTGGGATTATAGGCATGATCCACAGCGCCCAGTCTATTTAATTGTCTTAAAAGACATATGAATGGCCGGGAGCGGTGGGCTCAAGCCTGTAATCCCAGCATTTTGGGAGACTGGGTAAGCAGATTGCCTGAGCCCATGGGTTCAAGGACAGCCTGGGCAACTTGGTGAGACCTCATCTCTGCCATAAATAAAAAAACTAGCCGAGTGTGGTAGTGGTTCCAGCTACTTGGAAGACTGAAGTGGAAGGATCGCCTGAGCCCAGCAGGTCGACACTGGAGTGGCCATGAGCGTGCCACTGCACTCCAGCCTAGGCAACAGAGTGAGACTCCAACTCAAAAAAAAAAAAAAAAGACATATGACTAGTCCAAATGAGGTGGTTTATGCCTGTAATCCCAGACCACGTCTCTACAATTAAAAAAAAAAAAGCTGGGCTTGGTGGCTAATAGAAGCTACTTGGAAGGCTGAGGCAGAGGATTGCCTGAGCCCAGGAGGTTGAGACTGCAGTAACCATGTGTGCTACTGCACTCCAGCCTGCCTGGGTGACAGAGGGAGACTTAAACTAAAAAAAAAAAAAAAAAGATTGTTTAAAGCAAAAACAACAACAAAAATCATTGTCACATGGAACTTATAATGTATATGGCAATAAAATATGTGACAATAATAGGGCAGATGATAAGAGTAGTGGTGGTAATGGAATTATTATGTTATGACTACATTGTGAAGTATGAAGTGATATGTTATTTATTCTTAGTAGAATATAGTAAGTTTAGGATGCATATTGTAAACACACATAAAGCAAACCCACATACACACAAAAATACAAAATGCACATCTAAAAATTCAATAGAGATAATAAGATAGAATACTAAAAACATTCAATTAGCACAAAATAAGGCAGAAGATGAACAGAGGAACAAAAGCAGATGGGAAAAAATTGAAAACAAAGAGCAGCACGGTAAAGACATCCATATCAATACCTTCAGTTAAAGTAGAGTTTATCAGGTTGTAGGGGGAAAAAAAGCAGAATCCAACTATATGTTTCCTACAAGAGATACATTTTAAATATAAAGACAGAGTGTTTGAAAATAAAGGAATGGAAAAAAATACACCATGATGCAAATTGCAAGCATAAGAAATCTGTGTTGCTATCTTTGTCAGACAAGTAGACTTCCAGATAAGAAGTATTTCCAGAGATAAATAGGGACGTTTTATAATGATAAAGGGTCAATTCAAGAGGGAGACATCATAGCTGTTTTAAAGTCATTGCCTGCTACTTCCAACATCTGGGTAATCTCACTAGTACCAGCATGCTTACCTTTGGATATATCTCACCTAAATCATAAAGTGTTCACACCTTTTACTAGAACATCAAGGCCGGGCACTATGGCTCACGCCTGTAATCCTAGCACTTTGGGAGGCCAAGGCGAGGGGATCGTCTGAGCCCAAGGGTTTGAGACCAGCCTCTACAATAAACTTGGTGAGACCTTGTCTCTACAATAAATTAAGAAAAATCAGCTGGGCGTGGTGGTGCATGCCTGTAGTTCCAGCTACTTGGAAGGCTGAGGTGGAAGGACCGCCTGAGCCCAGCAGGTCGAGGCTGAAGTGGCCATGACTGTGCCACTGCCCTCCAGCCTGGACTACAGGGTGAGACTTTAACTCAAAAAAAAAAAAAAAAATAGAACTTCAAGATATATGAATCAAAAACTGACAGGACTGAAGGGAGGAAGAAATTATTACAATGATAGTTAGAAATTTTAACATTTTTCTCTCAGTAATTGAAAGATATAGAGAGTATGGACAATGCTGTTAACCAATTGAACCCAATTAACATTTATTGAGTACTACACTCAAGAACTGCAGAGTGAAAATTATGTCCAAAAACTGCAGAATGTTCACAAAGATCAACCATAAACTGGGATATAAAATAAGTCTCAATACATTTCAAAATATTAGCATCTTATAGATTTTAACTTAATTCAAATTCAACCTTCATCCATGCCAAAAAAGAATCTCAGCATACTAGGAATAGTTTGAACAAATTAAAAGTAAACCATATCATTAAACTCTCCAAATATTTAGAAATTGAAGAATACTTCTAAATAATCTATAGGCCTAAAGAAATCACAAGAGAAGTTAGAAAATATTTTTATTTGAATGGTAATGAAAATATATTAAAAAACTGTCTGGTACTGCTAGAGTTATGCTTAATGGAAATATACCACTTTAAGTGCTATATTAGAAAAGAAGGAAGACTTAATTTTTTTTACTTTTAAGTTTTATTATAAAGATGTGGGATACATTTCTGGGTTGGGTATACAAACATTGATCATGCAGGTACCCTTGTTGATGAGATATACCCTTCCCTCCCCTAGCAATTTCCCTCAACTGCCAATTCCACCCCCCCTCCCCTGACAGTTTCCCACTACTGCCAATTGCTTTCTTATAGCATTATAATTTTTCAAGTTTTGTTTATGAGTGAGAACATATGGTACTCTGTTCTTTGTTTCTGTGATAAATCACTGAGTATGATTGACTCCAAATCCATCCAAGTTGTTGCAAAGTCCATATATTTGTCCTTCTTTATGGCTGCATAATATTCCATTGTGTATATGTACCACATTTTTTTAAATCTAGTCCAGCTTTGATGGGCAACATGGTTGGTTCCGTGTTTTTGCTATTGTGAATAGAGCTGTAACAAACATACGTGTGCAGGTATCTTTTTGGTAGAATGATTTGAGTTCCTTTAGGTATGTATATTCCCAATAGGGGAATTGCTGGGTCATATGGAAGGTCAATTTCTAGTTCCTTCAGGAATCGTCACACTGTCTTCCAAAGAGGCTGCACCAGTTTGCGTTCCCACTAGCAGTGTAGAAGTGTTCCTTTTTCTCCACATCCTCACCAGCATCTGTTGTTTGTTTTATTAATAATGGCCATTCAAGAAGACTTAATTAAGATCAGTGTTCTAATTTTCCATCTTAAGTATATAGAAAAAGATTAGGAAATCAAATCCAAAATAGTAGAAGCAAGATTTATTTAATTGATTCCACTTATTTCATTTATTTATTTTATTGTTTCAGAGGAACAATAAAAAAAATCATAAAGCCAGGCACGATGGCTCATGCTTATAATTCCAGCACTTTGTGAGGCTGAAGTGAGAGGATTGCTTGAGCCCAAGAATTTGATGAGACCAGACTAGGCAACCTAGCAAGATCTTACCTCTAAAAAAAAAAAATCAAAATATTAATTGGTATGGTGGTGCACATCTGTAGTTCCAGCTACTTGGGAGGCAAGGAAGAAGAATCGCCTGAAGCCAGGAGTTTGAGGCTGCCATGAGCTGTGATGGTGCTGCTGCAATCCAGCCTGGGCAACAGAGTGAAACCCCAACTTAAAAAAAAAAATTTTTTTAATGCCATAAGTAGGTTCTTTAAAAAGATTAATAAAATTGATAAAACCTAACAAGTCTCATCAAGATAAAAAGAACACAATAGCCAATATCAGGAATGAAGAATGAGATATCACTACAGATTCTACAGACATTAAGAAGGATTATAGGGGAATATTATGAACAACCTTATGTCAATACATCCATCAACTTAGATGGAATGAATGAATTTTTTAAAAAACCCAATTTATCTTAACTGACACAAGAAGAAATGGAAAATATTCCACACCTATTAAAGAAATTAAATTCATAATTAAAAACCATACCATAAAGAAACTCCAGGGGCAATTGGTTTCACTGATGAATTATATCAAGTATGTAAGGAATAAATAACAATAATCTAGCCGGGCTCAGTGGCTCAGCCTGTAATCCTGCGCCTTTGGGAGGCCGAGGTGAGTGGATTGCCTGAGCCCACAGGTTCGAGACCCTCCTGGGCAATTTGGCGAGACCTCATCTCTACAATAAAAAAATTAGCCGGGCATGGTACCACGTGCCTGTAGTTCCAGCTACTCAGAAGGCTGAGGCGGAAGGATCGCCAGAGCCCAGCAGGTCGAGGCTGTGGTGGCCAGGAGCGTGCCACTGCCCTCCAGCCTGGGCGACAGAGTGAAACTCCAACTCAAAAAAAACCAAAAACCAATAATTGTACACACAGTCTTTCAAAAAATAAAGGATAAGAGAGCATGTCTCAACACATTTTATGACATCAGCATAATCCTGATGTCAAAATCAAAACTATTACACTAATAGAAAATTACAGGCTGATACCCCTCATGAACATAAATGCAAAAGATCCTTAACGAGATATTATCAAATCTGTTCCAGCAATATGTAAAAAGAATAACATAGACCTAGTGGAGTTTATCCTAAGAATGCAAAATTATCTCAACATTTAAAAAGTCAAAGTAGGCTGGGCTCAGCGGCTCACCCTGTAATCCCAGCACTTTGGGAGGCGGAGGTAAGTGGGTTTGAGCCCGCAGGTACGAGACCCACCTGGGCAACTTGGCGAGACCTCATCTCTACAATAAATAAAAAATTAGCTGGGCGTGGTAGCGCACACCTGCAGTTCCAGCTACTTGGAAGGCTGAGACGGAAGGATCGCCGGAGCCCGGCAGGTCAAGGCAACAGTGGCCGGGAGCGGCCACTGCACTCCAGTTTGGGTGACAGAGTGAGACTCCAACTCAAAAAAAAAAAAAAAAAAGTCAAAATATTTTCTCACATTAACAGAATAAAGAGGAAAAATGATGTGATGATGATATCTCAATAGATTTAGAAAAAAATACTGACAAGATTAAACATCCATCCACAAAAGATTCTTATAATGGTCAAATGAGAAGCTGTACTAATGGTTAGTAAACTGAAAGATGCTATATAGATGGAAAATGTTTTTATGGTCATCACTTTGCTGTGACATCCTGACATTTACAGACTCATTTCTGATAAGACTTCTTGGGACCTGGACAACATGCTTCGAAATTATTTGTTACATACCCTCAGAATGGAATTCAATTGCCTTGCATGGCAGACTACAATGGAATAATAGAAATAATGACAACAACAAGATCTACATCATTACTGGTACTTGAAGGCTTATTGATGAGAAAATGAGAATTAGAGACTAAACACCTTGATCGAGTTATTACATATAGTTCATATTCATAGCAAAGCTAGGAATGCAGCTAAGGCTCTAACTTTGTTTTCCTTTTCTTTTTCTTTCTTTCTTTCTTTTTTTTTTTTTTTTTTTTTTGAGTCAGAATCTCACTCTGTCACCCAGGCTGGAGTACAGTGGCACTATCATGGCTCACTGCAGTTTTGACCTCCTGGGCTCAGGCAATCCTTCTGCCTCATCTTCCTTTGTAGATGAGACTACAGGTGTACTCCACCATGCCTGGCTAATTTTTTTTGTAGAGACAGGGTCTCCCTGTGTTGCCTAGGCTGGTCTGGAGCTCCTGGACTCAAACAATCCTCTCACCTGGCCTCCCAAATGCTGGCACTAGCTTTTAAGTCCTGTACTGTTTTGCTTCCTGCAATCTTATCTGGGAAGGTTTTTACAGCATTGTCTTCTGCACTCCTGGGCTTCCAGAAAGGCATGGGGCTGGTCTTGTATCCTCTTTTCCTGCATTCTGAGCTCGGTATTAACACTTCATTAATAAATAAGAAAAACTTCTTTAACTGTACTTTGTTGATTTTTAAATTCTTAATTATCATTTTACATGATAAAAGCAAAACACATTCATATTTAAAATATTAAAATCATGACAATGAATATAAGGTGAACAATATTAGTACCTCTTCCCACAATTCTCCTGTCACACTGCCTGGACAAAACCACTGTCAACAGATTCTATACATTCTTCCAGAAATCTTGCATGTATATGCAAATACACATGCACACCTATTCTTAAAGTAAACAGATGGGGCATCTATTCCTGTAACTTGCCTTATTATTTGACAACATATCTTGGAGAGCTTTCTATAATAATACATAAAGATTTATCTCATTCTTTTTATTTTACTTATTCATTTTTCAGTAATATACTATTTTTAAATTGACAAAACTGTATACATGCATCATGTACAACATACTATTGCAAAATACGTATACACTGTGGAATGGCTAAGTCAAGCTAATTAACACATGCATTACCTCACATACTTATAATTTTTTGTGGTGAGAATAATTAAAATCTAGTCTCGGGCAACCCCTTCGGGTCCTTTCCCATGTGGGAGCTTTTCTGTCCTCTCAATAAATTCTGCTTTCTAAAAAAAAAAAAAAATAATAATAATAAATAAAATAAAGTAAAATATAATCTCTTAGCAATTTTAAAGAATAAATACATTGTTATTACTACAGTCACCATATCATATAATAGTCATTCTTTTAAAAATAGGCATAATATCCCATTGAATTGCTAGAATAATTTATATTATTTGATTTGCTTAACTAGGTCCCTATTGATGAATATTTATGTTTTTTCCATTTAAAAATATTACAAATAATACTGCAACAAGCAATTTTGTACATGCATCTTATGCAAGTATGAATATTTCTATAGGAAAAATTCAAGAAAATGAAGTTGCTGGGTTAAAAGGTATATGCATTTTATTTATTTATTTATTTATTTTGAGTTGAAGTCTCACTCTGTCGCCCAGACTGAAGTGCAGTGGCCGCTCCCGGCCACCGCAGCCTCGACCTGCTGGGCTCCGGTGATCCTTCCGCCTCAGCCTTCAAAGTAGCTGGAACTACAGGCACACACTACCACACCCGGCTAATTTTTTGATTTATTGTAGAGATGAGGGCTCGCCAAGTTGCCCAGGCGGGTCTCGAACCCGCAGGCTCAGGCAATCCACTCACCTCAGCCTCCCAAAGGCATGGAATTACAGGCTGAGCCACCGAGCCCGGCTGGTATATGCATTTTAAACTCTGGTATACATTGCCAAATTACCCTACAAACAGTTCATATCAATTGGCATCTGCACTGCAATATATCATAGAGCCTGTTGCCCTGAATTTAAAAAAAAAATTTTTTTTGAGTTGGAGTCTCACTCCTTCACCCAGGCTGGAGTGCAGCGGCATGCACACGGTCACCCCAGCATTGATCTGCTGGGCTCAGGTGATCCTTCCCCCTCAGCCTTCCAAGTAGCTGGAACTACAGGGCATGCTACCTCACCTGGCTAATTTGTTGATTTATTGTAGAGATAAGGTCTAGCCAAGTTGCCCAGGCTGGTCTTGAACCCATGGGCTCAGGCAATTCCCTCAACTCAGCCTCCCAAAGTGCTGGGTTTACAGGCTTGAGCCACTGCGCCCAGGCCAAAATCTTAATATTTCTTTCAACTACAAACACTTATTAAGTGCCTTCTGTGTGCTTTAGACACCACATTATGCTCAAGGATTTAAAATGTTTGCAGTGTAGCTAGAAGAAGATTTGTTGGTGAATTGCTATTCCTTTGGGATTAAGAGCTTTTACCCTTTTAGAAACAGAAATTGCAAGCTGGTGAGGTATTTAGTTTCAATTTAGCTTAATGGAAACCTGTTAGTGAGTTTTAAAATAAGGACCTAGACAACTGAAATGGTAAACAAGTCTCCTGGGCCCCAGGGAGGAGGATGCAGCATCTGTAGGTTTGCATGCTTCGAAGAGCGCCACTTTCCAGGAACAGTCATATTTCAGCATTGAACTCTTCAGTGGAGTTGTGAGCTGTGAAGGCTCTGGTCATACCCAGGGCAGATGCTATCTAGTAGGCAAAGGACCACACAGATCCTGTGTGCTGAGGGCAGAGCAGGATCTATTGATTGTGAATATTGTGAATGTAATGCTATCAGCTATTATTTATTGGGCCCACATTATGGCTATGTGAATATAAAACACACCACACCATGCACTTTAACATTGACTTATTTAATCCTCATAGTAAGCCTGATTGTCTGAGAGGGTGTTGTTATGATGCCCATTTTAAAGACAAGGATACTGAGGTTCAGAGAAGACAACTTGCCTAGGGTCACAAAATTAGCAGGTAGCAGAGTAGGAACTTGACCCTAAGTACAGTTGACTTAAAAGCCCACACTTGGGTTCATAGCTCCATCTGATCACATACTTGTTTTCTAAAAATTATATCTTTATGATAGGAAACAGCTTAAGAACTGTTGAACCCATATTTATCCCTAAAATGTGCTCAGAGACAAATAGGTCATTTATACTGATCATGAACCAAAACAGGTCTAAATGCAGATTAAATGCCCAGTAATTGGTAATAATAATCATCTCTTACATTGACCAGAATTTTTGTTTTCAATATCTCTTTCCATTGACCATATTGTTTGATCTGAGCAAATCTCAATATCCTTGTCTTTAAAATGGGAAGAGGCTGGGTGTGGTGACTCACGCCTCTAATCCCAGCACTTTGGGAGGCTGAGGTGAGAAGATTGCTTGAGCCCAGGGATTTGAGAACAGCCTGGGCAACTTGGCAAGACCTCGTCTCTATAATAAGTCAAAAAATTAGCTGGGTATGGTGGCATGAGCCTGTGGTTCCAGCTACTAGGGAGACTGAGGCAGAAGGATCTCTGTTTTATCTAAGCCCAGGTAGAGGCTATAGTAGCCGTGATAATGCCACTGCACTCTAGCCTGGGCAACAGAGTGAGACTCCAACTCAAATAAAATGAAGTAGGAAGAGTTTTACCTACTTTGCAGGGAACCTGTGAAGATTGGGTATAATGAATGTACAATGTCTAGCAAGGTGCCCAGCTATTAGTGATTGCTCACTAGATTGCGGCTAGAGATGGTGGTCAACTGCCTGCCCCGTTCCCTTCCCTACCCCCACCACAGATTGTGTTAGGCTAATAGACTTCAAATATCTGCTCTTGGTGTGTCACTGCTGTGTGTGAGAATATCTCTTGTCAGCTATGTCATTCTCTTTCAACTCCTCTCCATGGCTCTCCAGACTTCTTTGGAACCTACTTTCTACCCTTTTACTTCCTCAAGTGTCCTAGGACAGACTGCGTGGGGCTATAATGAGGGCCACTTATGGAAAAGGACAGTCCTCAGGGATGGGTCAAACTAGGAAGGAAGCTAACCCAAAGATCGTCCACTTCCTTGGTGCTGAGCCAAGGAAATGATCCAAAATATGCTAAAAGAGCAAGGTGGTTAGAGGCCCAGAGAGGCAGCATCTTGATGGGGTAGGAGGACCCATGCAGAGGCAGGCCTGGTGGAAGAGTATTCATTGTGGCCAGGCATCATGGTTGGTTGTATTGAGGGAAGAAAGATGTGTGACACTGTATAGTGAAGTTAGGTGCTTTAGAAAGAAGTCCTGTGAGCCAGGCTCGGTGGCTCAGTTTGTAATCCCGCGCCTTGGGAGGCTGAGGTGAGTGGATTGCCTGAGCCCACGGGTTCGAGACCCGCCTGGGCAACTTGGCGAGACCTCATCTCTACAACAAATCCAAAAAATTAGCCGGGCGTAGTAGCACGCGCCTGTAATTCCAGCTACTTGGAAGGGCGAGCGGACAGATCGCCGGAGTCCAGCAGGTTGAGACTGCGGTGGCTGGGAGCGGCCACTGCACTCCAGTCTGGGTGACAGAGTGAGACTCCAACTCAAAAAAAAAAAAGAAAGGAAGAAAGAAAGAAAGAAAGAAAGAAGTCCCGTGAACGTTGAGAGAGAGAGGAGACAGTTTATGTGGGAATCCCTACCAGGTCAGCCACTCTCGCCTCCCAAGGTCAGAAGGTGTATCTGACAGCCAGGCACACACACTCAGTTTTTCTGCTTACATGGTTCTTTCCCACATAAGCTTAAGGAGAATTTTAAGTAACTGAGTGTGGCTATAGAAGGAAAAGGGTAGATGCAGTGAATGCCATGTTAGGTTTCATCTCATGGCTGATGGGGAGCCATTAGAAGCTTTAAATTAGGTGAGTAACATAATCAGGTTTGTGTATTAAGAAGATCATTTATAGATAGTGATAAACAGTTTGAGTTAAAATCCTGGCCAACTTTGGGTCAGTATCTTGTTCTCACTATACCTCAATTTTCTCATCTATAAAGTAGGGATAATGATAGCTCCTACCCATAGGGTGGTTGTGAAGACTAATGAAATAATGTGTATAAATAGCTTAGTAAATGACTGGGCCAGAGTAAGTGCTCAGTAGCTGAAAATAATGATAATGATATAATTATTAGAGTGGAGAAAAATGGGAGTCGGGAAGATTAAATGTAGTTAGGCAAAAGATATTAAGGGCCTAAGTTAAGGGGAGTTGTAAATGAAGAGGATGGTTATGAAAGATATTAAAGAAATAAAATTGTTAGACTTTGAAACATAATGCTAATGAGAGGGTGAAGAAAAGGCAGGCATCTTTTTTTTCTTCCCTGCCTCCCTTCTTCTTTCCTCCTTCCTTCCTTCCTTCCTTTCTCTCTCTCTCTCTCTTTCCTTCCTTCCTTCTATCCATGGGTCTCACTCTGTCACCCAGGCTGGAGTGCAGCGGCACATTCACAGTTCACCCACCGCAGCCTTGACCTCCTGGGCTCAAACGAGGCTTTCACCTCAGCCTCCAGAGTAACTAGGACTACAGGTGCATACCACCATGACTGGCTAATTTCTTTGATTTTTTTTTTTTTGTAGACATGAGGTCTTGCCTAGGCTGGTCTAGAACTCCTGGGCTCAAGCAATTCTCTTGCTTCAGCCTCCCAAAGTCCTGGGATTACAGGCTTGAGCCACTTGAGCCAAGGCAGGCATCTTTAATGATTCCCAATTTAGGGTGACTAAATGGATGGTGGTGCGCTTGTGCGAGAGAGGCGTACTGGAGAAAGTGGCAGTCAAGGGTGAAAAAAAACATAATAAAGTCTGTTTTGAAGATATTGAGTTTGAGTATTTTGCCACCAATTTGAATATGAGTTTCTGGGAAATCTAAACTACAGAAATAGATTTGAGCTTTATCATAAGATGGATTTGAGCTTTATCATAAGGTAGAATATGAAGCTATGGGTAGGGATAAAAGCACCCAAGGGGAATGTGTAGAAAAAGACCAAAGGGTCAATCATATATCCCTGAAGGGATCAAGGACATTGAGAAGGAACCATTGGAGAGATCAGTGACATGAAAACGAAAGTGGAGGAGAAGTTTCAAGAAGGAGGGAGGGAGGGAGCCCTCAGTAATGTCATATCCTCTAAGAGAAATGAGAGGTGATCACCAGGCTGCTGAGTGATCTTATAAGGGTAGGTGAATTTCATCCAAGTACTGGGCTCTCTCTCTCTGCTAGTGGTACAAAGATGAGTAAGACAGTTCCTGTCCTCATGGGGCTCACACAGAAATCTGTAACAATGAAAATAGAAAAAAACTCTACTGTGAAGGAGTTCAACCTGGAACATTTGCTATGACATTGATCACCAGGGCTAAGTTATCTACCAAGGTGGGCTGGATGGATTTTCTTTCCCTGCTTCATTCCTTCATAGACATTTCCTGTAGCCAAATAGAATGACCTGTCCAAGAGAAGAGGACCTTATTTGGTCAATAGTATAAGAATATCAAGCCACCTCCCATGTGTACTGCAGTATTATGCTTCTTTTCAGAACACTGTCATAATACTATCACCTTCTATAGACCAAACTTTTCATAATACTTTCACCTTCTATAGACCAAACCCTGAGACAACAGAATGTCTATTTGAAAATACATTTGATCCTTCATTTCACAACAGCCAGTACTTCTGGTGATGCAAGGATAGTCTTGTTCAATGTGAGGAAAGAAAGAGTAGAAGGAGGTAGAAAAAAGGTGGTAACATGTCAGGAAGAGATAGTTACAGGACTAGCAGAGGCTAGTTGGGTAAGGTTTTGTTAGGCAGAGACAGTGGGAGCAGGGGGAGGGAAGGGAAAGAAGGATTCCTGACAGAAGGAATAGTGTCAGCATGGTGGAGAGGTGAGATGGCACAGGCCAGGCACAGGGACTCACTGGCCTGCACCTGGAAGTCCTAGCACATGAGAGTGGTAGCAGGATGGAATGGGGACTTGGGCCAAATGATGGAATTCTGAGGGCCAAGGGAGGGAGTTTGGGCTTTCTTCTTCTGTGGTTTGACGACTTCTGGGAGGGACCATCAAAGGCCTTTCAGGAATTCAGGCTTGTCTATCTCAGCCTTCTCCTTCTAGAAGACCAAGAGCCCAAAGTGTCAGCCTGACATTCGATCTCCTTTGCCATGGTTGGGAAGTCAGGGCTGTAGCTGATTTCATTGGCCTGTTTTGCATTTATTATAGTGTGGCTTTTATAGTGTGTTAATTGAAATATTTCCAACTGCCAAAAACAATTACACTCAAATTGCCTTGTCAGTTCTTTTATTGCCAGATAAATGTTTTACAGACATATTTATAGGGGGCAGTGGTAACTGGATCTCGTTTTCTATTTACGGCTGGTGGTTTGGGTTGGGATTGGCCCCCCAGTTCTCTAATGTGGGCTGGAAAGCTGTTGCACGTTGTGACGCTTCCATCTCGTTACCTTAGGGATCAGAGTCTCTTCAAAGGAAAGCAGCTTTCTGGCTCATGTGGCTTAGCCTCAGAGAAGGGTTCCCATCACTGGAAACGTTGGCAACCTGGCAGAAATCTGAATCCCGCTACCCGCCCTACCAGCAACAGTCCCAGCCCAAGCGGAAACATGCTTTTCTCTTCCCCTGGAATCATTCCTCCCTTCTACCATCCAAGCCTCTCCCAAAGACCCTATCATGTAAGAGCTATAAGAGCCTATCTAGCCTAACTCTCTCACTTTGCATTTGGGAAACCAGTACCCCAGAAACTTCCCTTCAATCACAGAGGTGATCAGTGAGGGAGCTGGGAGCAGAGGTCTCTTTCCAATGTGCCATTCTGCCACCAATGTGTGCTCTTTGGCTCCTCTCTGCCTTGACTCCTTCAGTGCTCTAGGCCTGCTCCTTCCAAGAGCCCCTCCTTCATTCACGTCTCCAGCCCTCACTGATCTCTCGCATGCTTGACAACCTGAAACACCTATTTGTTCTGTATATACACTGCAGGATTTGTGTCTGTTTGTTTGGTGAACTGTCTTACTGTCTATGTCATTGTTCTTCTCTTGCTTTTGGACATGTTGTTTTCTACTTCTGAAAAATATTTTCTCCACCAGGGCAACACACACTTGTCCTTTGACACTCAGTCAAGAAATGGTCACCTCTGGAAGCTTTTTCTGTGCATCCCAGGCTGGATAGGTACCCGGTATACTTCTATCACACCCTGGGCACACATATCTCTATTGTTGGCACAGAGCTGGCTTTTGAAAGAACATAAGTTGAATGAGTGAGTGATGAGCATCGATCACACTTGTCTGCCCTCCAGGGACCCTGAACAAACTGGGGTAGGGACCTCATCTTTCTGCATAGGTTAGTACCTGACTATAAGTAGGTGTTCTACTAATGTTTATCAAATTGAATTGAGCATGTTCTTGGGAACATAGAATTTAAGCATATTAGAACTGGAAGGTCATAATATTCAATCCTATGCATTTTACTGATGAGGAAACTGAAGCCCAGAGAGGAAAAATACTTTTCCCAGGGTCATGATGACTAATGAGTTTTAATGGCATTCATTCCTTTATTCAATAAATATTGTGAACGCCTACTATATTCTGAGCGTTGTTCTAGATGCTGGAGATGCAGCAATGTACAAAGCAAATAAAGTACCTGCTTGTAAAGCGTGTTTATTCATCCCAAACAAGTGCTTATGAATATAATATGACTTTGAAGCTTCGTATTGCCCAGTACAGAGCTGAACACTTAGAATATGCTTTAAAAGTACTTGTTGAACTTGTTGCACATAAGAAATTCCCAGTGCTAAGGTACCTGGTTGCTCTTCATTGATCAGTCCCATTGATGCTGATGAGATTTCTTCAGATACAGGACCTCTTTGGCTGGACTAAGAAAAACATATTGCCACTGAGGATGTTACTAAGACTGTTTCTGAGGCTTGGGAAAGCTCAATGTCCTTTGTCTATGAGGTCCCTGGGTGAAAGCCTCCCTGAAATACCATTTGTGATACTTCCATGTCAATCTGCTTATGACTTACCCTCTGTTTTCTGTTCTTCATTCAGAGTATCTGCATTGTCAGAGGAAACAGAAAGAAAGTAAGTGTTGAGACCACCACAGTCTCTCAGTAAACTATTAATAGCATTTTTTCTGTTGAAAATAGTATTTATGAGTGGGGGACCCCCCAAAAAAACTAGCTTTATCTTCCAGAGGGCAGGTCCTTTGTAGTATAGGTTTCCTGGCTAGGTTAGGGTTCTAGAAACCCACCGGCATCAGTGTACCAACTAGCTTTGTTGTGAGAGGTTGTGTTCAGCTTCAGTGAATTTTTTTTTAAGATTCTCTCAATGTGTTTGCCCATTTCGTGATGGCTGATTTACATGCACATCTGTCCACACCATGCTGAATGTTCAGCAGTTTTTTGACCAGAAATGGCGTGACTGTGCCCCATCCTCCCTATTCACCCGATCTCACCTGAGCAACTTTTTTTTGTTTCCCCGGATGGAAAAAATCCTCAAAGGGAAACGTTTTACCAGTGTGGAAGAGGTAAAATAAAAAATGGTTGAAACACTAAAAGGCATCAGAATTGATGAGTTCAAAAACTGTTTTGAGCAGGGGAAAAAGCATCTCTATAGGTATATTGCATCAAAGAGTACTGAAGTTTAAACATGTAAGAATAAATACACAATTTTTTATAAATAAATTCTGGATTTTTTGGGGTCCCTCTTAGTACATATTTTTAGAAAATTCAAATGAACTAAAGGAATAATACTAAAATCACCCTTAAACCTATCACCCTAGAATAACCTTGATAAACATGTGATGTTATGTCTTCCCAGATGTTTTTATGCATATATAAAAATTACATGTATTTATTTTTCTTTTAGAGATTAGAGGGAGAGATATAGACTTATTTTATTTTTTTATTTTTTTTGAGTCAGAGTCTCACTCTGTTGCCCAGGCTGGAGTGCAGTGGCATACTCACAGCCACTGCAGCCTCAACCTGCTGGGCTCAGGTGATCCTTCCACCTCAGCCTTCCAAGTAGCTGGAACTACAGGCATATGCCACCATGCCCGGCTAATTTTTTAAATTTATTGTAAAGATGAGGTCTCACCAAGTTGCCCAGGCTGGTCTCGAACCTGTGAGCTCAGGCAATCCTCTCAAAGTGCCGGGATTATAGGCGTGAGCCTCCATGCCCAGCCTAGACTTTTTTTTTAGTTGAAGTCTTTGAGTTTTGAGTTGAGTCTTGAGTCTTGAGTTTTGAGTCCATTGCCCAGACTGGAGTGCAGTGGCATACTCACGGCCACCAGCATCGACCTGCTGGGCTCCGACGATCTCCTTCCACCTCAGCCTTCCAAGTAGCCAAAACTACAGGCACACATTACCACACCTGGCTAATTTTTTTAAAAATTTATTTATTGTAGAGATGAAGTCTTGACAAGTTGCTCAGGCTGGTCTCAAACCCACGGACTCAGGCAATCCACTTGCCTTGGTCTCCCAAAGTGCTGAGATTATAGGCTGAGCCACCTAGTCCAGTCTAGACACTTTTTTTTTTGAGTTAGAGTCTCACTCTGTCGCCCAGACTGGAGTGCAGTGGCACGCTCCCGGCCACCGCAGCCTCGACCCGCTGGGCTCTGGCGATCCTTCCGCCTCAGCCTTCCAAGTAGCTGAAATTACAGGTGCGCGCTACCACGCCCTGCTAATTTTTGATTTATTGTAGAGATGAGGTCTCACCAATTTGCCCGGGCGGGTCTTGAACCCGCGGGCTCAGGCAATCCACTCTCAGCCTCCCAAAGCGCTGGGATTACAGGCCGAGCTACCGAGCCCGACCGACTTATTTTTTAATGGACTCAAACTGTCCGTGTTATTTCATAAACTGTTTTCACACACACACACAAATTAGTGTGTCTTCCATTGCCAATAAACTTTTATAGCATCATTGGAAAATACTGCATAATATTTTACCATATGTTTCTAAGACTATGCCATAATTTGTTCAACCATGCCTCATTGTTGTACATTTAGATGTGTCCTTTTTCACTATTATTATTAATTTTTTAGCAAACATCCATACACCTAAATCTTTGGGCATGTCTTTGGTCATTTCTTTAAAATAAATTCCTACACATAGAAATTTGGGTAAAAGAGTAAAAAAAAAATTATTAGGCTTTGATAAAGACTTTCAAATTGCTCTTCAGAAAGATTGTTCTAATTTGCAGGTGCCTGTTTTCCCACTACCTCACCAACACTGGATATTAGTTTTGTTTGACTGATTGTTTTCTAGTTTGCCAGTTTGAAAAATACATTTTTGGGGGGCATAATATTGATTGCTAGTAAGGCTGAACATCCTAAAAATGTCATGGGCCATTTTGCAAGGTGTTTAAATGTCTACCAGGAAAAGACAAACCCTCTTCTAGTCCTTGATTGATTTTTACTCCAAGGGGACTGTGAGGCTTACAGTAACTAAGTACAGAGAGCATTAACTTAAGATGACAGATTGGAAGACAAAATATAAATTAGAGTTGAAGTGAGAGTTTGATATCCTTTCTTGATGTCTAAGACTCACTGCAAGAAGCCCATCATCACAAGTCCTCCTAGAAACCAAGCTCTGCCCTTGTACAGACTACAAAATGTACACACACCACTTATGGAGAAGTCCAAAGGAACTGCTCAAGCCAGAGTTTTCATTGCCTAGAAGATCATGGCCAACTCTGCCCTGAGGGAGGACAAGCACTGTTTGCTTGTCCAAGCAGATGAGATGCTCCCAACCCTCATGTGAGATTTTTGTCCAGGATGAAGAATCAGGGACAGACGTGGTAGAAGGGACAGATGAATGGAACCATTCCAAAGCCGCAGTTAGACCCCCAGACCAGCTGGAGTTGACTGATGCGGTGAGTAGCCTCCCATCCTTGCTCCTTCCACCCTTCCAGCTTCAGGAATGTGTTCTTCCACAGCATTGATAAGGGGCCTGCACAGAACCTGGGTGTGAGATATCTGCTGATACCCTGGGGGATTCTTCTAATCCTCAGATTTGGTGGGGCAGGGGGCGGGGGGCCTTCATGTATGATCCTCTTGGCATTTCTCTTCCTCAGGAGTTAAAGGAGGAATTCACTCGGATTTTGACGGCCAACAACCCACATGCACCCCAGAACATTGTCAGGTACAACTTCAAAGTAAGTCATCCCCTCCTGGGCAGGGGTCTTCATATTTATCTCTTTGGAGTGACCGTGACTTGCTACATCGCAAAAGACTCTCAGTTATTCTAGAGGAGATCACTTTTAAACAGAGGTCCTTGGCTAAACTCCTGGAGTTTTCCAGAGATTTTGACATTTTCTTTTTTTTTTTTTTGAGTTGGAGTCTCACTCTGTCACCCAGGCTGGAGTGTAGTGGCACGTTCACAGCCACTGCAACCTCAACCTGCTAGGCTCAGGCGATCCTTCTGCCTCAGCCTTCCAAGGAGCTGGAGCTATAGGCGTGTGCCACCATGCTCAGCTAGTTTTTTTAAATTTCTTGTAGGGAGGAGGTCTCGCCATATTGCCCAGGCTAGTCTCGAACCCAGGGGCTCAGGCACTCCTCTCGCCTCTGCCTCCCAAAGTGCTGGGATTACAGGCATGAGCCACCACACCTGGCTGAAATTTCTTTCTGAATCTCCTATGCAGTCTTGCTAATTGCAGTATCTTAAAAAAAATTTTTTTTTTAAATTTTAAAGATGTGGGGTACAATTCAGAGTTAGATATACAAACATTGATTATGCAGGTACCCTTGTTGATGAGGTATGCCCCTCCCTCCCCTAGCAGTTTTCCTCTACTGCCAATCCCACCCCCGCTCCCCTGACGGTTTCCCATTACTGCCAATCACTTTATTATAGTATTATAATTGTTCAAGGTCCACTTATGAGTGAGAACATATGGTACTCTGTTCTTTGTTTCTGTGATAGATCACTGAGTATGATCAACTCCAAATCCAAGTTGCTGTGAAGTCCATATATTTGTCCTTCTTTATTGCTGCTTAATATTCCATTGTATATATGTACCACATTTTTTAAATCCAGTTCAGCTTTGATGGGCAACATGATTGGTTCCATGTTTTTGCTATTGTGAATAGAGTTGCAACAAACATACGTGTGCAGGTATCTTTTTTGTAGAATGATTGGGAATATTGGGTATATTCCCAATAGGGGAATGCTGGGTCATATGGAAGGTCAATTTCCAGTTCTTTCAGAAATCACCACACTGTCTTCCAAAGAAATTGCACTAGTTTGCATTCTCACCAGCAGTGTAGAAGCATTCCTTTTTCTCCACATCCTCGCCAGCATCTGTTGTTTGTTTTATTAATGATGGCCATTCTTACTGGGGCTAGGTGGTATCTCAATGTGGTTTTGATCTGCATTTCTTTGATGATGAGTAAGGCTGAGCACTTTTTCATGTGTCTGTTGGCTGCCTGTTTATCTTCTTTGGAGAAGTATCTATTCATGTCTTTTGCCCACTTTTTAAAGGAACTGTTTGTTTTTTTCCTTTTGGCATGTTTGAGTTATTTGTAGATCCTAGATATTAGGCCTTTGTCAGATATACAGTTGGCAAATACTTTTCTCGTTCTGTGGGCTGTCTCCTTGCTCTATTGATGGTTTCTTTTGCTTTGTAGAAGCCTGTTAGTTTGATGAGGTCCCATTTGTCTATCTTATTTCTTAAGGTATTGTCCATTAGAGTTCTGAATAGGTTGCCAGTTCCAATTTCCATAAGGGTGTCTCCCGCATTTTCTAAGATTCTTATAATTTGAGGTTTTATGTTTAGGTCTTTGATCCATTTACAGTTAATTTTTGTGTATGGTGATATGTAGGGATCCTGTTTCTAATTGCAGTATCTTAAGTGCCCTGCAGAGCTACTCTTTTCAAGAATTTTTAGCCGGGATCGGTGGCTCAGCCTGTTATCCCGCGCCTTTGAGAGGCTGAGGTGAGTGGATTGCCTGAGCCCGCGGGTTCGAGACCCACCTGGGCAGTGAGACCTTATCTCTACAATAAATCAAAAAATCAGCTGGGTGTGGTAGCGCATGACTGTAATTCCGGCTACTTGGAAGGCTGAGGCAGAAGGATCGCCGGAGCCCAGCAGGTCGAGGCTGCGGTGGCTGGGAGTGGCCACTGCACTCCAGTCTGGGGGACAGAGTGAGACTCCAACTAAAAAAAAAAAGAATTTTTAAATGAATCATTTGGTTAGAATAATACTTTTTCAATATATATAGCATATTTTTCATTAACACAAACTACTGGGCATTCAGACGCTGAGTTTTCTGTCAGCCATACACGTGGATGGAGTACAAACTCCCCTCTGGACAAAAGGAGCTGGCTGCTCCCTCATCCCCAGCATTCCTGCCTAGGAGGACGCCCCAGCAGGCTCTAGTCTCAGTGCCTCTTGACATCAAAGACAGGCTGGTGACCCCATCAGAGCCTTCTTTTAGTACATGTGGCAGGGGTGAATTTTGACTTGGTAGACACATATATGACATGTCATTATGGGGACAACACTATTTTCAACTATAACAAGATCAGCTTCTGTGATTATGGACTGAAAATAACTTCAGTGTACATTCTGAGCTAAAGGGAAAATGATGCATATGTTTTTTATTTCATTATTTCGAGATCCATTTGTTTCAAGCTTACTGTGTACCCGTGTTAGGTCCTTTATAAGTCTTTTACATAGAATGCCTCATATAATCCTCACATTTCTTTGATACAGAAACGATTCTTATTTTCATTTTATAAAAACTGAGATTAAATTAGATAAACAACAAATTACAACAGTTATAGAGACAGGATTCAAAGCAAGATTTGAATTCATTTGTATGATTCAAAACTATATCACACTGCTTCTTTAAAAACTTTTAAAAATATGAGTGGGTGTAGTGGCTCATGCCTATAATTCTAGCACTTTGGCAGGCCAAGGTGAGAGGATAGTTGGATAGTTTGAGGCCAGGAGTTTGAGACCAGACTGGACAACATAGTGAGACTCCCATCTCTGCAAAAAAAATGTTTTTTAAGCTGGACGCAGTGGCTCATGCCTGAAGTCCCAGCACTGTGGGAGGTGGAGGCAAGAGAATTGCCTGAGCCCAGGGGTTTGAGACCAGCCCCTGGTCTCTACAATAAATAAAAAAACTAGCCTGGTGTGGTGGCGCATGCCTGTAGTGCCAGCTACTTGGAAGGCTTAGATGAAAGGATTGCCTGTACCCAGCAGGTCGAGGCTGCGGTGGCTGTGAGCATGCCATTGTACTCCAGCCTTGGAGTGAGACTCCAACTACAAATAAAATAAAACAAAATAAAAATAAAATAGAAACCTGTGGTATCGATTTCAAAGAATTTAAAAAATGAAAATACAATAAAAATTAAACCTTCCTCTCCCTTCCTTGTCCTTTTCCCTGGAGATAATAATTTCTTTCTTTGTTTTTAAAACAGTTTTGTTGAGATATAACTTACATACCACACAATTTGTCCATTTAGAGTGTATAATTTGATGGCCTTTATTATATGTACAATTATCAGCACAATCAATTTTTTTTTTTTTTTTTTAGTTGGAGTCTCACTCTGTCGCCCAGACTGGAGTGCAGTGGCCGCTCCCGGTCACCGCAACCTCGACCTGCTGGGCTCTGGCGATCCTTCCGCCTCAGCCTTCCAAGTAGCCAGAATTACAGGCGCGTGCTACCACGCCCAGCTAATTTTTTGATTTATTGTAGAGATGAGGTCTCGCTGCCCAGGCGGGTCTCGAACCCGCGGGTTCAGGCAATCCACTCACCTCAGCCTCCCAAAGGAGCACAATCAATTTTAAAACATTTTCATCTCCCCTGAAAGAAACCCTGTACCTCTTAACTGTCACTCCTCAGTCTTTCATCCCTTCCAGCCAAGGCCACCACTAAAAAGTTTTCTGTTTCTCTAGATTTGCCTATTCTGGACATTTCCTATAAATGGAATCATACAGTATGTGGCCTTTTGTTGCTGGCTTCTTTCACTTAATGTAATGTTTGATTCATCCATGTTGTAGTATGTGTCAGGACTTCATTTCTTTCTATTGCCAAATAATATTCCACTGTATGAATATGCCACATTTTATTTATCCATTCATCAGATGATGGTCATTTGGATTGTTTCTGCTTTTTGGCTATTATGAATAATACGGCTATGAACATTATTATGAATAATGCTGCTATGAATATACGTGTACAAATTTTTGTGAAAATCTTCTTGAACACACTGCTTCTTATTTAAATCTATATAGGCAACCTCTCCACAAAGAGGCTGAAACAAATCCAGACGTGTTTCTTAAAAGGTACTACTCATGAGTTTAGCTAATGACTTCCCTTGGGCAGCCTGTAACAGTCAGAGGGAAGCTGCCTTACCTTCCCTGATTTTATGCCGGCGCATGGGGCACGCCACAGGCTTCTGTCCTGACACCTGAAAGAGGGTTTCTCTAGGACTCAGTGTGCTGGCCATGTGAGCACCATACAGGCAGAGAATTGGTGCTGGTTTGTTGGTTCCAATGCACTCCACGTGGAGTCAGCTCCATTTTGGTATCCCTAGATGCCCAGGCAGGCTCCTCTCACTCAACTTCCCAACAGCCTCCCAGAGCTGGTCTCCATCTCATTGGTCCTGAGAGATCCAAGAGCTTTGTGTCTCTAAAGCTGCTACTTTCCCTTGACGTGCTGGAGTGTAGAGGCAGATCTAGGCATACCTCCCTTTCCCTCACAGAACCAATGGAGTCTCAGTTCCATTCCTAAGCTGAAGAGGAAGATCCCAATCAACTGCTAGGGACAAGATGAAGAGGAAAACTCAAATGACAGCTGTACAAATAATTTGTTCCCTGGGAACTGTTATCATAATAATAGTTACTTTTTTTTTTACTGTCAAAAGTTTTACACACAAAATAGTGATTTTTTTTTTTAAGAAATGGGGACTCCCTATGTTGCCCATTTCTTCTTGAACTTCTGGGCTCAAGAGATCTTTCCACCTCAGCCTCTCACATAGCTGGAACTACAGGTACATGCCAGTGGATCCAGCCTATAGTTACTATTTTTATTGAACATTAATATTGAGCATGTATTATGTGTCAGGCACTGTGTTAATAGATTGTTTCATTATCTTCAATACCATCAACTATCATACAATTTAGATATTATTAACCTTGTTTCATAGATTAAGAAATTAGGGCTTAGAGTGGTTTAGTCCAAGGTCATGCAGATAATGAGGGACAGACTAAATAAAGATTTAAAACCAATTCTGCCTGCCTCCAAAGAACATGCTTTTAACCACCACACTGTCCTGTCTCCCCACCCATCTGAGTTGCTCAGAGAGGAAAGGCTTTGTGGTGACTTTTTAAGGCAGAGCTTCCCAATCTGTGTGATGGTGATCCTTCCAGCTCTCCAGGGACAGATAGGTCTGGTGCAGTGGAGCGCATGAACTGGTTGCCTCTGCTGTGAGTTTATCCTAGTGTGCCAGACAAATATAATTATTTTCTATGTGACTTGAAGAGGGTTTGGCAGAACTGTTTTAAAAGAAAGAAGGAACCTCTGGTATCAAAGTCAATTTTAGTGGTTGCTAGGATGCTGATCAATGAGAGGCAGTGTAGAGGAACCAGACTATATATAAGCTGTATGAAAGCAGAATTGCTATCTACTTTTGCTCAGCTTTATATCCCAAGCATCTAAAGAATACTTGGCACATTGAAGCTGTTCAAAAATTATTGTTGTTATTATTATTATTATTATTATTAGAGTCAAAATCTCACTCTGTTGTCCTGGCTAGAGTACAGTAGCACAATCATGGCTCACTGCAGCCTCAACTTCCTGGGTTCAGGCAATCCTTCTGCCTCAGTCTCCCAAATAGCTGGGACTACAGGCATGTGTCACCACATCTAGCTAATTTTTTCTATTTTTAATTTTTAGAGATGAAGTCTTGCTATGTTGCCCAGACTGGTCTCAAACTCCTGGCCTCAAGTGATCCTCCTGCCTCAGCCTCTCAAAGTGCTGGTATAGCAGACATGAACCACTGTACCTGGCTTAAAAAATTATTTTTTGGTCCTGGTGCGGTGGCTCATGCCTGTAATTCCAGCACTTTCAGAGGCCAAGGCAAAGAGGATCGCTTGAGACCAGGAGTTTGAGACTAGTCTGGGCAAAATAGCAAAACCCCATCTCTAAAAAATATTAAAATTAGCCAGATGTGGTGGCATATGCCTGTAGTCTCAGCTACTCAGGAGGCTGAGGCAGAAGGATTGCTTGATCCCAGGAATTTGAGGCTCCAGTAAACTATGATTATATCACTACACTCCAGCCTGGGTGACAGAGTGAGGCCCTGTCTAAAATAAAATAAAATAATTAAAAGTATTTGTTGAAGAATGAGTGAAAAAGTTACCTGGGCTATAAGCCTAATCCTGCTTCTCATTTTCTGTGTGACCTGAACAAATGCCAAACCCAAACCTTCTCTGGATCTCTGTGGTTGTCTTATATGGAACAGGAGAACTGTGGCTGTCTCTGATATCTATCCAGCTATGGAATCCACTAAGTACAGTGGAGAGAGGGCCATGCCAGATATGTCTGACCCGCTCAGGTCTGTGGTGTGGAAAGTGACCTGGAATCCCTTGGCATGAAAGTAGGATTCTAAGACATTTGAGCTGGTAATAGGTAAATCTGGAGCTGCTTGAGGTTGGAAGGGCAAGATATTTTAAAATAAATCTTTGATAAAAACCTTAAAAAATACTTGCTTTCATTTGCCTCCTCCTCTTTAAACTGAAATGCGTGAAAATTTCAGGATAAATGAGGATTTGGTGAGTAATCTTTCCTATCTCAAAGATGGACTGTCTTTGGCCTTAGAGAATGAACGCAAATGCTATTCTAACTCCAACCCTTTTGGGAATCCCTGGTCTGACTCAGCCCCTCTCTTCTTAGGAAGGCACATATAAGCTTATTGGCTTTGTGGACCAACTGGCTGTTCACTACACTCAAGCTGGGAACTTGATCCCCAAAGACTCAGATGAAGGCCGGCGGCAGCATTACCGTGCTGAGTTAGCGGCAGGTAGGATTCTGGGCCAGCCTGAGTTGAAATCCTCTTTCTCTGGTCACACTAAGGAGTAGAACCCTAAGCTAGAACTTTGCAGAACCTCTGCTTACATAAAACCTCTGGCTGTCCTGAATAGGTCTGGGAGCTAACCCATGACTCTCAGGCAAAGGACAACCAACCGGGACAGGCGAGGTCTGAAAGGTAGAAACCAAGAAGGCCCTTCCTGCCAGGGATTGAGGGAATAGGCTTAGCCTTTGGGCTTATTGGCAATATCCTACCAAGGTTCTCAAGAGTCTGCCAAGTTGATTATTTCAGAAGAAAACCTTGAAGAAGATGAAGAGCCCAAGGAGTTAGAAGCTGAAGCTGGAAGTCAGACAGATGTACCTGCAGCTGGGGTACAGTATAATATTGCTCTCCATCCCTCCTCTTCCAGCTCAAGCTGTGAATGGAGGCTTCAGGGGTGACATGGGGGTGGGAGGAGGGAGACTGAAGGTGAGAAGTTGGAGGCTGCAGGTGCCAGCGTGTCTGGAAGCATCACTCGCTTCCACCTCCCTCCTATCCCAGGACAGGACTTCCTCCTATTCCCCATTCTCCACCACCTTCTTCTCACAGCTGAACCCTCATCCTCTGGCTTTATTTCTAGGCAGTTGAAAAAGTGACTGAAGAAGAAATGATGACTCCTAAGCAGCCCAAGGAGCTGAAGCTCACTAACCAGTTCAACTTCAGTGACAGGGCCTCACAGACCCTCAACAACCCTCTCCGGGTAGAGCAGCCCCCACCCTAGCCCCTTTGCTGTGCAGCTCTGCACTGTGCATGGCAAGGAAGAAGCAGGCCTGGCCCCAGCCCCAATAGCCCTCGGCCTGGCAGGAGTGATAGTTCAGACACCATTGTTTCTATCTCTAAGGAGTGCGAGAATATATGTTCAGGGCCCTGTAAGCTATCCAGGAAGGAGTTTAGAGGTAGTAACAAGGAGCCTAGAGCCCTCCAAAACCCCACTGGGAGGCTTAAATTGAAACTGGGTTTTGCAGAGGGAGTCGAAACCAGGACCTGGGAGGAGAGGGGAGTACACAGTGTGCTAGGGGAGCGGGAGGCCAGAGAGTTCACCTGAAGGCAATGGTCTCTGTGGTAGACCAGCTGAAAAAGACCAGAAAGCCTCCCTGCCCCATAAGGGAGGATCCTGAGAACGAGGCTGAGGGAGTCTCTCAGGATTTCAGGTGAGAGTCGCACACATGTAAGGGCAATGTTCTACAGAAATGAGCCTGCAGACAGAAAGTGAGCTCTACAGGGTGAGTTTTTTACAGCACCTCATCACCCTGTGTGGTCCCTACATTGACACTGGTAATCTGGGTGACGCACAACGAGGAAATGGCACATTCCCCTGGTGGAGCCAGAGACCCTAGTATTAGGGAGATGTCTTTACAGGGTGAGGGGCATTCGGCTGATGACCTGCCAGAGGCTTTCCTCTGTGCCCTTGCCTGGCTTCCTGCAGATCTGTTTATCCCTCACTTAGAATCTATCTTGGTTAAAACTGGCATAATCAGGGCTAGGCTTGGTGGCTCATGCCGGTAATCCCAGCACTTTGGAAGGCTAAGGAGGGAGAATTACTTGAGTTCAGGAGTTTGAGATCGGCCTGGGCAACACAGTGAGACCTTGTCTCTACAAAAAAAAAAATAGCCAAAGGTGGTGGTATGCACCTGTAGAGTCCCAGCTACTGGGGAGGTTAAGGTGGGAGGATCACTTAGCCCAGGAAATCAAGGCTGCAGTGAGCTGGGATCATGCCACTTGGCAACCTTGGCAAAAGAGTGAACCCTGTCTCAAAACAAAAACAAAAACAAACCCCAGCACAATTAGGCTTCCCTGCCTGCTTTCTAGCCTACGCTTTTTCTGAAAAAGGCCAGAATGGACAAAATATGAGTTTTGAATGCATGATTTGGTCCTTTGCCCAGGACCCTCTCGACTTCCCCAGCTCTGTGTCCCACTTCTTCTCAGTTCCAAGCAAAATTCTTCTCCCAAGGATATACTGTTGGGCTAAATGAGAAGTAATTGAGAGTTTTCTGTGAGTTTCTTGTCTTGTTCTCTAGGATAGAGAATGCCAGATGGAGCCTCCTCCCAGAACAAACTTTTCAGCCACAGCCAATCAAGTAAGACCTGGGCCA
>NW_007056324.1:395977-396648 GCF_000164805.1 Carlito syrichta | reverse complement strand
CCCGCCCCCGCATCCTTTTCTCACTCAACAGCAAAGGAAACGCCTGGTCAAGGACTCATCTGGCCGCCTGTCCTCTCTCATCCATCTACCTCCACTCATTATCCTAAGTATCTGGGCTCTGAACACCGGGTACCTGAGACAGTAGGTCCCTATCCAGTGAGTTCTGAACCAGTCACATGCCCCCAGGGCAAGGCTGTTCAAGTTGGAAACAGGCATGACTTCTGGAACTTCTTCCAGGACCAGGGGAGAACATCTGTGCCCATGGCCTCTGAAGCCAGTGACTGAATCTGAAGTGTTGGCACTCTGACTCTGCCCTCCTAGCAGTCTGCAGTGTTCCTGCAGGCCCTCCTTCTTCCCCCTTAAGTCATCCTGGATGGCCATGCTAGTATGGGCAGGGCATGGTGCCAGGAGTCCTGAGCTGAGGCTCCAACTTCACTGTTCATACTGTAAGCTCTTGGGCAAACCAGGTCAGTCCTAATGCCTCTGTTTCTTTCTCTGTCAAGGGAGGATGACCAGCTGCCTCACAGAGTTGTTGGAGGGCTCTGAATGAGATAACAAATGCTGAAGTACTTTGCAATGTGGAGTACTAGCCCGTTAATTTTTTTTTTTTCTGAGTTGGAGTCTCACTCTATCACCCAGGCTGGAGTGCAGTGGCATGCTCATGGCCACTG